>NC_068355.1:174786471-174891704 GCF_020536995.1 Dreissena polymorpha
GAAGGCACGAGCATCCATTCAACTATCTGTTATTCTTTGCTGAAGTTAGATTATATGGAAGGCTTTTGTCTCAATTATTTGGTAATTATAATCAAGCATAATATTATTTTTAGCAAATACTTATTGCTTAGTTTCTTCTTTGTTCTATTTTATTATTACATTAATATTCAATAATACTTTTAATTTTACATATTTAATTTTATAGTTTTGTGCACATGTAAATGTTTATCTACTGTTTATATAGGATAAATGTTTGTTCTTTTACAACGATTGTTTACTCTTTCTGCAAACCACCAATGACATGTTTGTAGCTGTGTGTTATTTTTCATATAATACATGTGAATATAATCACTCCAAATAATTATTGAAAAGTTTGTAATTGAATACTTTTATAGCAGAAGTGTTGAGAACTAACCAAATTACATACCAAAGATGGCGACTTATTGCGGAGTCGCATGAGCTTCTGTCCACCAACAAGTATTTTTCATTTTCATTATTTATTGTTCTTCAATAAGAGTTTGTTCCTGACTGTGGTATTTTTAAAATTTATTACACCAACATTTTGTAATAATACAGACTATCAAACTGTCCCTATGCGTTGTCTTGGATATCTGTATGGTGTTTAAAAATGCATGTTCCTGATGACATCCCAATATGAATACGACCAGAATTGTTTTAATACTCAAAGGTTAATATCCATTACATCGACAATTGTAAACTTATCTAAGGTATATACTTTTTAATAATGAATGTTTCATTGTTTGTCTCTCGTTATAACAATATAATATTTGGGCATAATGTATCATGACGAAAGTGCATTTGTTTATTATTGTTTTTTTAGGATCAAGCATTGAACTGTCATAATTGTTTAAGTTCATGACATACACAATAAAATCTTTCTCGTTATGAACAGAGTTTAATTATTTTTGTCTACATCATTATTGGTTGTTGCTATGTTAGGATTCGTTCCGACAGACTGATTAATCTGGTAAAACTAGATTATTGTGAGCTTCATCATAATTGTTTGTAATTTTCTTTGTTAATACACTAAATGACTCTGTAAAAATATGTACATGTATGGAGTTCCTTTAAAGACGTATCAAATTCATGTCATATAAACGTGAAGGTCACAACCTATGATGTCAAGCAGGTCATTCATTCTATACCGTCATTCTTTCGTTTGCTTCTTAATCTTACTGGCGAGTCTTTTTTAGACTTGTTCAAGTCCGTTACCAGTACTGGCGAGTCTTTTTTAGACTTGTTCAAGTCCTGTTACCAGTGTTCATCATATGTAAGTTTGGAGACTTAATACATGGTGCAGAATCAACAGGGTTTTCAGGGGTTTACACATGGGCTGGATAGAATGTAATCCAACTTAAAGAACTTTATTTTTGCACAAATCTCGAGTCATTAAAATACATTTGCGAAAATCTGTAGTGCATAAAAGACCGTTTTTCTTGCATTATGTGCCGATATCTTAAGGTATAAGAATAAATCATTGAATATGTCTGAAATCGGTGACAAAATTTCACGTTGCCTGAAACATAACCGTCTAGTTTAAATCAAATTTTTTATCAAGAACACAGAGCGTAATTCTGATGTATATCACATTGCCATAAGCAGCATAAAACTATGTCTTTTATGCACTAGTTGAAATGCTTTAGAAAAATTTGTTTAAAGTTATATATAACAAGACTATTTCCAAGCAATATATGTCCCCTACCGGCTCCACCATTGTCAGATTTTTTTGTATTTTTTAAGCTCACTTGAGCACAACTTGCTCATGGTGAGCTTTTGTGATCGCTTTTTGTCCGTCGTCCGTTGTGCGGAGTCAACATTTGCCTTGTTATCTCTCTAGAGGCCACATTTATTGTCCAATCTTCAGGAAATTTGGTCAGAAGATTGGTTTCAATGATATCTTGGATGAGTTCGAAAATGGTTACATTTGCTTGAAAAACTTGACTGCCAAGGGGCGGGGCATTTTTCCTTATATGGCTATAAATGGCTATAGTAAAATCTTGTTAACACTCTAGAGGCCACAGTTATTCTCTGATCTTCATAAAACTTGGTCAGAAGATTCATCCCAATAATATCTTGGACGTGTTCGAAAATGATGCCGGTTGGTTGAAAAACATGGCCTGCCAGGGGTGGGGCATTTTTCCTTATATGGCTATATTAAAATCTTGTTAACACTCTAGAGGCCACAGTTATTGTCTGATCTTCATAAAACTTGGTCAGAAGATTCATACCAATAATATCTTGGATGAGTTTGAAAATGATGCCGGTTGGTTGATAAACATGGTCGCCAGGGGGCGGGGCATTTTTCCTTATATGGCTTTAGTAAAACCTTGTTAACACTCTAGAGGCCACATTTATTTTCCGATCTTCATGAAACTTGCTCAGAAGATTTTTCCCACTGATATCTTGGATGATTTCAAAAATGGTAACCTTTGCTTGAAAAACATGGCTGCCAAGGGGCGGGGCATTTTTCCTTATATGGCTTTAGTAAAATCTTGTTAACACTCTAGAGGCCACATTTATTGTCCAATCTTCATGGAACTTGGTCAGAAGATTCATCCCAATAATATCTTGGAATAGTTCGAAAATGATGCCGGTTGGTTGAAAAACATGGCCGCCAGGGGGCGGGTCATTTTTCCTTATATGGCTTTAGTAAAACCTTGTTAACACTCTAGAGGCCACATTTATTTCCAATCTTGATGAAATATGGCCAGAAGATTTGTCTTAATGATATCTTGGATGAGTTCGAAAATGGTTACGTTTGCTTGAAAAACATGGCCGACAAGGGGCGGGGCATTTTTCCTAATATGGCTATATAAGGCTATAGTAAAATCTTGTTAACACTCTAGAGACCACATTTATAGTCCGATCTTCATGAATCTCGGTCAGAAGATTCATCCCAATAATATCTTGGACGAGTTCAAAAATGAATGCCGGTTGGTTGAAAAACATGGCCACCACGGGGGCGGGGCTATTTTCCTTATATTGCTATAGTAAAACCTTGTTAACACTCTAGTGGTCACATTTATTTTCCGATCATCATGAAACTTGGTAAGACGATTTGTCCCAATGATATCTTGGATGAGTTCGAAAATGGTTTTTGTTGCTTTAAAAACATTGCCACCAGGGGTGGGGCATTTTTCCTTATATGGCTACGGTAAAATCTTGTTAACACTCTAGAGGCCACAGTTATTGTCTGATCTTCATAAAACTTGGTCAGAAGATTCATCCCAATAATATCTTGGACGTGTTCGAAAATGATGCCGGTTGGTTGAAAAACATGGCCGCCAGGGGTGGGGCATTTTTCCTTATATGGCTATATTAAAATCTTGTTAACACTCTAGAGGCCACAGTTATTGTCTGATCTTCATAAAACTTGGTCAGAAGATTCATACCAATAATATCTTGGATAAGTTTGAAAATGATGCCGGTTGGTTGAAAAACATGGCTGCCAGGGGGCGGGGCATTTTTCCTTATATGGCTTTAGTAAAACCTTGTTAACACTCTATAGAGGCCACATTTATTTTCTGATCTTCATGAAACTTGCTCAGAAGATTTTTCCCACTGATATCTTGGATGAGTTCAAAAATGGTAACCTTTGCTTGAAAAACATGGCTGCCAAGGGGCGGGGCATTTTTCCTTATATGGCTTTAGTAAAATCTTGTTAACACTCTAGAGGCCACATTTATTGTCCAATCTTCATGGAACTTGGTCAGAAGATTCATCCCAATAATATCTTGGAATAGTTCGAAAATGATGCCGGTTGGTTGAAAAACATGGCCGCCGGGGGGGCGGGGCATTTTTCCTTATATGGCTTTAGTAAAACCTTGTTAACACTCTAGAGGCCACATTTATTTCCAATCTTGATGAAATATGGCCAGAAGATTTGTCTTAATGATATCTTGGATGAGTTCGAAAATGGTTACGTTTGCTTGAAAAACATGGCCGACAAGGGGCAGGGGCATTTTTCCTAATATGGCTATATAAGGCTATAGTAAAATCTTGTTAACACTCTAGAGGCCACATTTATAGTCCGATCTTCATGAATCTCGGTCAGAAGATTCATCCATAATAATATCTTGGACGAGTTAAAAAATGATGCCGGTAAGTTGAAAAACATGGCCACCACGGGGGCGGGGCTATTTTCCTTATATGGCTATAGTAAAACCTTGTTAACACTCTAGTGGTCACATTTTTTTTTCGATCATCATGAAACTTGGTCAGAAGATTTGTCCCAATGATATCTTGGATGAGTTAGAAAATGGTTTTTGTTGCTTTAAAAACATGGCCACCAGGGGTTTTCCTTATATGGCTATATATGGCTTTAGTAAAACCTTGTTAGCACCCTAGAGGCCACATTTATTGTCCAATCTTCATGAAATTTGGTCAGAAGATTGGTCTCAATGATATCTTGGATGAGTTCGAAAATAATTATGTTTGCATGAAAAAAATGGCTTCCAAGTTGGTTGCTTTAAAAACATGGCTACCAGGGGGGCATTTTTCCTTATATGGCTATATATGGCTATTGTAATACCTTGTTAACACTCTAGAGGCCACATTTATTGTCCAATCTTCATGAAATTTGGTCAGAAGATTGGTCTCAATGATATCTTGGATGAGTTCGAAAACAATTATGTTTGCTTGAAAAAAATGGCTTCCAAGGGGCGGGGCATTTTTCCTTATATGGCTATAGTAAAATCTTGTTAACACTCTAGAGGCCATATTTACTGTCCGATCTTCATGAAACTTGGTCAGAAGATTCATCCCGATAATATCTTGGAAGAGTTCAAAAATGATGCCGGTTGGTTGAAAAACATGGCTGCCAGGGGGGGGGGGGGCATTTTTCCTTATATGGCTATAGTAAAACATTGTGAACACTCTAGAGGCCACATTTATTTTCCGATCTTCGTGAAACTTGGTCAGAAGATTTGTCCCAATAATATCTTGTTATCTCAGGTGAGCAACTTTGGGCCTTTTAGGCCCTCTTGTTTATTCGTTGCCATAGCAACCAGAATTTTTGACGTAGGAACAAATTAAAATGACGTGCATAATGTCCATATTGCCATCTATCCATGTTTTAAGTTTCATGAAAACATATTAAGAACTCACAGACAGACAGAGGCGCAGAGCGCAAACCATAAGTTCACTTCGGTGAAACCGGTAGGGGTTAATAAAGCACCACTTACCGTCCATTAAAATTAACAAGAGGGCCTGAAAGGCCCAAAGTCTCTCACCTGAGATGAAAAGAAATGACCTGATTTTTTGCAGCCCAAGATTTCAATGGAACAAATGTTCTAACCAAGTTTCATAAAGAATGTACAACAAATGGCCCCCCTGGCGGCCATGTTTTCAACAGACCTGAACCATTTTTGAACTCGTCCAAGATATCATTGAGTCAAATCTTCTGATCAAGTTTCATGACGATCTGACAATAAATATGGCCTCTACAGTGTTAACAAGGCAAATATTCATGACTCACAACGGAAGACAGACAATTGACAAAAGGTGATCACAAAAGTTCACCATGAGCAAAAATATTATGCTCATAAAGATTGTCACCATGTTTGAAGATGGTATTATAAAAACTAATTGAGTAAACTAAATCAAGATATGATAACAACATTTGCACTCAGAAAGTGTCATTCAGATTGAACTAAAAATGTGACTAAAAGTATTCACAATGTTTCACTATAAACAACTGTAGACATACAAAAAAACTACCACCCCCCTGAGAGCCTTGTTTATAAATAATAATGAACTATTTTCAAACTCACCATGCAATTATATTTCCAATTAAAAATTCAATAAATCCGTTTTAAAACAAATCTTTGATAATGTGGGTTATTGTATTAAACAATAAAACCCAGTTTATTTTAGCAGAAATGAGGACCCTTCAAGGGAGAGTATCTTGAGCATACTAGTATGTTGATGAATAAAGAGTTCTTTCAAATTCCTGAGTAAGAGTTACTGCCCATTCTATAAATTATATAAAGTTCTGAGATCACTTCTTTTCTGGAATTGGATTCCAAGGATTAAACCTACAGAAAAAATCGAAATAAAAAATCTACATTAATCTACAGAGATATTTCTTAGTTATATAACAAAAGCATCACAAAATGTCTGGAAGAGGTAAACCAGCAGGAAGGAAGAGGAAAGCTCAGACTAAACTGCCAGAAAATCAGGAAACTAGAGTGTTCACAAGCTTTTTTACTATATAAACATAAGGAACAAGACCCCCCCTGGCGGCCATGTTTTTTTACCAATCCAAACCATTTTCGAACTCAACTGTAGTATCCAGGAAACAAATGTTCTGACCAAATTTCATGAATATTGGGCAAAAATGTGTCTTCTAGACTGTTCACATGTTTTCACTATATACACATAGAAAAAACTGCCCCACCCCCTGGCGGCCATGTTTTTCCACCCATCATGACCATTTTCGAACTCATCCGAGATATCTATAAAATCGATGTTTAGAAAAAAAAAATATGATGATTAGGCAAAAAATGTGACTTCTAGAGTGTTCACAAGCTTTTTTTTACTATTTAAATATAAGGGAAATGACTCCCCCCATGGCGGCCATGTTTTTTTACCGATCCGAACCATTTTAAAAGTCAACCGTCATATCTAGAAAACACATGTTCTGACCAAATTTCATGAAGATTGGACCAAAAATGTGACTTCTAGACTGTTCACATGTTTTCACTATATGCATATATAGAAAACTGCCCCACCCCCTGGCGGCCATGTTTTTTCACCGATCGGGACCATTTTCGAACTTGTCTTGAGATATCAATAAAACCAATGTTTTGACCAAGTTTCATAATGATTGGGCAAAAATTGTGACTTCTAGAGTGTTCACTAGGTTTCTATATAGCCATATAAGGAAAACTGCCCCGCCCCCTGGTGGCCATGTTTTTCAACGGACCAGAACCATTTTTTAACTCAACCAACATATCATTTAGACAAACATTTTGACAAAGTAACATGAAGATTGGGCATCAAATGTGACTTCTACAGTGTTCACAAGGTGTTTCTTTTTTTTGACCTAGTGACCTAGTTTTTGACTCAGCATGACCCAGTTTCGAACTCAGTCGAGGTTTCAATGAGACAAATGTTCTGACCAAGTTTCATGAAGATGGGACAATAAATGTGGCCTCTAGAGTGTTCACAAGGCAAAATGTTGATGCCGCACTACGAACGACAGACAAAGGCGATCACAAAAGCTCACCATGAGCACGTTGTGCTCAGCTGAGCTAAAAAGGGGGAACCCCACAAAGTCACGTGATTCTGCACCCTAATACGGGATCTCATGATCACTTGCAAACACTGTATCTGATATGCCAATTATAGCACAATTGCCTTATTTCAGTAGAAGAAAAGGGCAGAATGGCCATAGAAATAAATCATTGCATGGACAATTTATGCTCTCCTTATGAGGTAGGGCTGAGGTTTGAACTCACAAACCCCAGATTGACAATTTTAATATATGCGCTCCACCTAAAAAATCTATTTCTAAAAGAACATATATGACACTCTTTCAGCCAAGTTGCCACCAATGTATCATACGCTGCATGCGCCACAATGTCAATAAGTAATCACAATACCGTTAAGCCCTGTGACATTAAATGCCACTATGTATTATTAAGTAAGGCAACACGAATGCATGCCGTACAAAGCAAAGCTTACAAAGAGATGATGATAATCACGTTGTAAATAGTACAGCTTTATGTAACAACAGAGAATATCATAAGCATGAAGTACATAGCACAGCTATATGTTACAACAGAGATGATGTTAAGCAAGCCGTACATAGTACAGCTTTATGTAACAACAGAGATGATGATAAGTACGCCGTACATAGCACAGCTATATGTTACAACAGAAAGATGATTAACAAATCAAAGTTTTATCACAGCAAATAGCACAACATAACATAGCAGTTTGCATGGCTTTCGTCAAGTTTAAGATCTGCTGCGCTAAGGCAATGATGTCACAGATAGTACAACTGTCACAGTATCAAAATTTTGGTAATACTTTTATGAAAATGTTAACAATTAGTATAGGCATATGTGGTTAACAATGTTCCTGCCAACTTGTGCAAGGTTGAGTCACATTATGCATAACTACGTGTACGTATCTGCCACGCAGGGCAACATACGTTATTAAAGAATGGACCAAAATGTAACAGTATGTCAGACTGGCCTATTCAATTACACCATGAATGATTTGACATTATTTAAAAAGTATTCATTGATGACGCACAACAAGTCTGTAATTATTTTTATTGAAAATAGCTAAGAACTCATTGAGCTTCAGCATGTTTAAATTAAACCAGACAAATACATGTGCTATTTGGCTTTATTGAGAATCAAGTCCATGTACGCCCCAGAGATAAGATCTTCCTGTGCGTATATCAAGTTTCTTCATGAGGTCGTTAGCGATTGCCTGCCCTTCTTCGACGCCCTGTCCATCTTTCAGAAGTACCTTACAAGATATAGCACTGGATTCAGTCAAGACAAACGCATACCATTTTGAATGGCAAATGATGTACCAGTATACAGTTCAACAATTATAGTTGACAGTAGAAACAAAATAAATGTATGAGTGAACTGGAACAATATATATGTACTCAAACTGGAACAATATACGCTAAGAATATAAGGACAGCGACGCAATTTTATCATGTAACTGGAATCAAGACTCTCCTTATTCAAATTTAAAGAAGTAGACAGACCAATTGCATAGTGTGTTTGTGTAGCAAATACATGTAGGTAAATGGTCACTTAATAATATTTCAATGGAGAATAATAAGTTTCACAAAAATTATGCTTAATTAAGGCTTTGGTGAATATCAACTAGTATTTACATATCCAAATGAAAAGTAAATCAGCTGGTGCTAATGCATATTTAACCAGTACTAAGTTTATATTTGACTGTTTTTGTTTTTTCGGAGTGTAAATAATTAATTTTTTCAATTGTTGGATGACATGAAAGTGATGAACGAGACTTCCTGACCTACTCCCTTTACCTACCTCTAGCTCCATAAAGTCACCAAGTCCCTCCACGTTATCCACATGTACACGTGTCTGACCCACCATATAGAGCAGACGAGACTTCCTGACCTTCTCCCTTCACACCCAGGGCTTTACTCAGCACTACCTTCAACCAACATTTAGCGTATAGGTAGAGACATTAGTCATATCCTTATCGTCAGTACCATCTAAATCATGTATATCTTACCAACATCAACCTGATACTCTTGAACCATGTGGACTGTATTAGCATAAATTATGCCTCTAAAATTGTGTCCAATGTTTGGTTTCCATTTCATTCCTGCATTTTTTTCATGAGTGTGATAATATATCTCACCTCCAACAAAAATGACCTAATCTGATTGGCTTAGAGCGGTCACGTGCCCATGGTGTATTATCCATACACCCCGAGTAATTTTCATACACCCTGAGTAATCGAGTAGTTGGTTGAGATATAATTGTTACACAGTTAGTAACTGATGGTGTATGGGATATACACCCTCAGTATTTTCATACCATACTCGAGCTTCGCTCTCATATGGTATGAAGTTACTGAGGATGTTAATCCCATACGCCATCAGTTACTAACAGTGTAACTAATACATGTAGTCCTAACAATCTGAGCAATAGGATTAATTGATTTGACTCTATTCAAGTACAGAAAGTGTTATTAACATCATAAAGGTCAGTGTTATACATGTATAAAGGCCAGTGTTAGTTTAATGGTTGCAATATATTATAAAGTTGATGATTGACAATAAAGCACTTTTGAGGAAATTGGCAAAGGTCTTAAAAACTTTAAAAAATCAGCATATACTTCTTTTGAAGACAAAAACTTTATGGACGACATGTGAATCCAACGCTTTATGAATGAGCGTAAAGTCAATATACCAAAAATAGTCCCACCTGCAATGAATCTGGATTGTCCGTGTGATGGGTGAAAAATTCTGAACACTTTGGGCCTGCTTGGTCATCCCTGTCATAGAATATCAACTGAGATTTCTCCTCCTGTTAGGTAAAAGTACAAGGTAATCTCACACAATCTCTGACATAGAAATCAGTTTTAGATGAGTTATCACTTCATGGAAAGTGTGCTGACAAAGTTACTTTTTGTAAAATTAGACCATTTGATTTTGATTTGCTTAATATAAACGTTTTCTCCACATGTCTCAGTCTTGTAGATTGTTTTCGTACAGAATGGATTTAAATTGATTTGAATATGCAAGCAGTGGACTAGTATTTATCACTTTATAAATATCAACTGATAGTGTATGTACTATTTTTAATAATAGATTCATTAAAGTTAAACCTTTACCACTGAGATGGCATTTTGACGCATATGCAGTCCCTTAGAATATCAAATTGAAATAAAGAACTTTCTTACTAGATTCAATTTTTAAATTCTCCCTTTCTAACCTTACAATAGCGATGAGAAGCAAACAGCATAAAACCTGAACAGACTGTGCGTTACTTGCAGGCTGTTCTGGCTTTATGCTGATAGCATATAGCCATTTTTGCTTTGCTTCTGATTGGGCCAAAAGATTAAGAACTATTTGTGAAATGTGTGAATCAATATTGACACTGAAGGATTGAGGAAATCTTCGGCAGATGCCCAAGACTACACCTCGCTCAAATGCACCAAGGCTTATTTGTAGCTCAGTAATAACTGGTTAAACAGCTTAAAGCATGTGTTATGTTATGACAGTAATTGATAAATAGTCACACTGATAACCTCCACATGGATTTTAGCAAGAATTTCATAATGGCATCATATAATTGTGGTAAACCCAAAAGTTAAAGCACACACACACACCCTGTGCTTACCTGCAGTTGGCGCAGTTTCAACCTGCCGTTGGGCACATGGAAGAATGTGTCCACCTGCTTGATGACAGTGGGTCCCTCGTCACATAGCTCCCCGGCCAGCCGCTTGAGACGCTCCACGTCTGCCACCCGCGCCTTGATCTCCACGTTACTGGGCATATTGATCCGCTAAGTGCAATTGAAGACATAATATATGAATTGGTTTCAGTTTACTATATATACATTTCATAGGGTGAGACACAGCATAAAATAGCAACTGCACTGTTTCTTTTCCAACTGGTCACCTAATGTGAACCCTTTTGCTAACTACAGCAACACATTCACATTTAATATAAAATTATTTTACAAATAAATGTTGTTTCTTACTACCGGTAATTAAATAAAAAAAGACAGATTTAAATAAGTACACTACCAAATAAAAACATTTGATTCATTAAAGCACTTTCCCAAATAGGAAAAAACTTACAATTTTCCCAATTGCGGTAAAAAAAATCCCAAATTAAGGTTTCATAAAAAAATATATATTTTTTTTTTATAAATAAAAGTTTGTTGGTTTTCCTATACAGCTCAATAGCTTCAACCTATGTAAATATAATATTGACAACTTGACAATATTTAGTTATCCATTTTAAAGTATTTAGGAGCAAAATATCAAATTCACCAATTTCCCAATATGAAGACTTCATAACGGGTTTTCACACACAATTTTTCCAATTGGGCTGGTTCCGGTACTTTTCCTAAATTAGGCCAAAAAAAATTGCTGCAAACATACCTGTGATAAGTGAATTTACGATAATACCAAATATAAAGGCAAGTAAGGTGTATGCTAGGTGGTAGTTCAAGGTTTCTCCTTACGCCTCAATGAATGAAAGGAGTTAAATATTACCACAGATTAATAATTACCACTGACCAGTGGCACATTCTGGCCAGTCATATGTTCAATAAGGTAAAATGCTTAGCTTTACTTGTTCCTTGTTTCGTTTCCATTCCTTGATGGATTTAATAAAACATCTGATGATGATAAGATATGACTAGATAAAGTATTGTGCACATTACCAGTACTCGGTGCATGTTCATCAAACGTCAAGGTCACAATTTAATGTAATTCCAAATGTTGTGTATTTCATTGCTGCTACATCAGGCTATAAAATCTTAAAGAATAGACTTATTCAAATATAACTTCAGATTATTATTTCATGACAACAGAGGACTTGTTGCATACATGAAGTGTACTTGTCCGTCGAAGATCAAGATTACAATTTGATGTCAGAAGTCATAAAACTCGTATAGACTCATTTTCTTCCTGCTACATAATTTCATTAAATATAATTTAATATGACAGTATTTAAAGATAATTTCACATAACTTACTCATCAGGACAAGACAACATGTTGGCTCACAGGTAGATCATAGGTAACTAGTTGTATATAGTATATACAGGTAACTATTTGTAAAAACAAATAATATGAAAATCTATATGGCACATATTTTAACACTAACACTGTGCAGCTTACAATAAAATGGTTGCTTTTGAGGTCAAGGTCATATATTTTGAGGTAAATGTTGAACATCTTTTGTCAAAATAGGCTTGTAACAAACTGACTTCCATTGCATTGAAATAACTTGGCATGTATGTAAACCAAACAAGAGTTCCGCAGTAAGAGACATATGCCCCCCCCCCCCACAAAAAAACAACAAACAACAGCAACAGGGCTTTGAAAACTAGTGACCCCAATTTCAATAGGGGTCATCTTCTGTTCAAGGCCAAAGCACATGAAAAGTATCAAGCCAATCAGTCAATTCGTTGACAAGTTACAGGGTTTTTTTTGGGCCCGATTTTATAGCCGAAATTCGGCTATGTTCCCATTCCCAAAATGTATACTTTTTCCCAAAATGTGGCAAAAAATTCCCAATTGCCAGAAAAAAAAGAAAAAAAAATTTTTTTTTATTTTTTTTTTAGAAAGTAGTCTTATGTGTATTTTATCTCAATTTTAATTCAATTACATCTAACAAAGTATTATATGATTTTTTTTTTATTTGAATGATTATAAAGAGTTAAATCAAATTTAGTATTTCCCTAATCAGTGGACTTTTCGTGTGGAAAAAAAGGCTAATGAATTTATTTTCCCAATTTCATGAAAATGCCGATAAAATTTCCAATTCCTAAGCCATGGGCTATCTTCCCAAAAAGTGGAGAAAAAAAACCCTGAGTTATTGATCAGAAATGATTTTGACACTTATTGTGACACTGACCTTGACCTCTTACCTAGTGACCCAAATTTCAATAGGGGTCATCTAATGTCCAAGGCCAATGCACATGTGAAGTATCAAGCCAATTGTCAATTCTTTGACGAGTTATTGATTGGATATGTACTGGTCTTCCGACAGACCAACCGACATCCAGCAAAACAATATTTATCATATTAAGGTCTAAAGTTCAAATACAGCATTTTATTGCCAAAGCTCTGCCCCTGTCACAGCGGTGAGAAGTGGTATTTGTCTAATTTTTGCATTTTAACACAACTAAATAGGCCTATCTTAAGTTAAATGACTTAATGCACACTTGTAATCCAGATATCTTTAAATAGTCTATTATCGTGTTACCGTACCGTGTCACTCCAAGTTTAGGATTGTCCAGGGCATGAGGTCACAATGCAACAACTCAAGATCATGATGGGTGATCACGAATTTAATATCAGTGTCTAATGCCCTTACTTGATGTTTTCACATTTTTGCGCTGCATATCCAAAGGTTGAAAACGCAAGGACACCAAAGCTAAAGAAACTTCAAGTTTAATAATACAGACCTTGTCAATTAAGGTAAGAAATTAATACCTAGAACAAAATAAATAAAAATAAACTTATGAAGTTATGGAAGCCAGCACAAGAAAACACAATGCAAAATCAACAAGGCAATTGTCAAGCAATATGGTCCCCTACCGGCTCCACCATTGTCAGAATTTATTATTTTTTGGTTGCCATAGCAACCACAATTTTTGACGTAGGAACAAAATGAAATGACGTGCATAATGTCCATATTGCCATCTATCCATGTTGCAAGTTTCATGAAAAAATATTAAGAACTTTTAAAGTTATCGCAGGATCCAGAAAAGTGTGACGGGCTGACTGACTGACTGACAGACAGACTGACAGACGGAGTGCAAACCATAAGTCCCCTCCGGTGAAACCGGTAGGGGACAATAAAAAAAAATCAATATTGTAATATTGCCATTCTTCAGGATTGTATTCTTGTTCCCTGAACAAAATACATTTACTTTGTTGTATTTCTCATGTTTTTTCCATTTTTACTTATAATTGGACGTGGGCAATTCGAAACCAGTGCCACTAACGGAACACCATAGTTAATTGATAGAACTAAAAGTTTACTACAGGAATACCGTTAGTGCCATCGTGGTTACACATTAAAATCTAGAGGGCGACAATGCGATATTACGATGGCGCCAATGCGATATTACCGATGGCGCCAATCGATAGTATGATGGTGACGATGCGAACGTACGATGGCGACAATGCGACGAAGAAAATGCGACAGTGCGCAAACACTGATGGCGACAGTGCCATAGTACATGGCAACAATGCTGATAATACGATGACTACAGTACAACAACGCAATAGTACGGATGGCGACAATGCAATAGTCATATTGTACTGTCACCATCATTACATCGCATTGTCGCCATAGTACTATCGCGTTATAATACTGTCATCATCGTATGATAGCATTGTCGCAATCGTACTATCCCACTGTCGCCATCGTATTGTCACACACATCGTATTGTCGCATTACTCGTCATCTTACTGTCCCATTGTCGTCTATCGCCCTACCGTACACATGCGCACATCGTATTTTTTTCTAGATGGAGCCACTTTTAGAAATACTTTACAGTTCGGCATACCTTACATCAATACCCATTCTATAACTTAATATGAATTTGATTTCATTATAACTGTAACCTTTTTCAAAGTACATCTTTTTTGTTTCTGTAATAAGAATAGTTTGTGTACCGGAAGGCGATCTAGTTTACAATGCGATCGTACGATGACGATAATGCAACAATGCGATATTAATACGATGACGACAGTGTGACAATACGATGGCGACAGTGCGATAGCACGATGGCGCCAATGCGACAGTACGATGACGACAATGCGACAATTCGATGGCGACAGCATAGGCGCTCGATGGCAATGTTTTATTTATTTATTTATATTTTGTTTTAGTTACCCGTTGTTTATTATAATGCATACACATACTAAATCAATATAAATCTTAAGACAAAACGTCTTTTTAAAAAAAAGATAGTTCGCTTATGTACATATTTGTCAATATCTATGTACATAGTCGAACTATCTTTTTTTTAAGAAGACGTTTTGTCGGAAGATTTTTATTGATTTAGTATGTGTATGCATTATAATAAACAACGGGTAACTAAAACAAAAAATAATAAATAAATAAAACATTGCCATCGAGCGCCTATGGGCGACAGTGCGATGGCGACATCCGATCGTACTATGGCGTTGTGCCCATCGCACTATCGCATTGTCGCCATCGCACTATCGCTTTGTCGCCCACTGGCTTTAAATGTGTAACCACGATGGCCCTAACGGTATTCCGTAGTTTACCTAGCTACGAACATTTACTATCCCTTTGAAAATAATTCCTGTACATAAATGTCATTTTGTTATTCGAAGGGTGGCTATGACATTAATATTGAGCAAATATATACAATACTGTTCATTTAGACTTTCATGTAGATAATTAGGCTCACCTTCGACTTTAAATGTGGCTAATTTCCCTCCCTTGTCAATCATTGGCAAATGGTAAACCATCGAAGAATTGTTGCGCATATTTTTTTTTTGATTTTCAAAAAAAAATTTTTAAAATAAATGACGACAATGTTGTGTTTTTACAATCTGTAACTGTTTTAACTACCCATGACAGATTGTTCAATGGATTACTTTCAACGAAACCAATGGAAAAAATATATACATCTAAGGAACTATATCATCGCGCACGATTAAAATATGGAGACCAACAACCGATTGAAAAATCCAACTTTCCGTTCAACAGAAAGTAAGGTATTTGCCTCATAGCATGCTTTGTTCAATATTTTCCCCAGTCCATGGTTTCTTTGATTGATTTGGGTCTTCAATTATGTTCTATCTGAAAAAATGGCACCGAGTTGTTTGTATTTCCTAAAAAAAATCTGATTTCATGACGGTGCCACCTTAATCTCATACACGATTAAAGTATCCCACCATTCACGACAGAGATACAGTTTATTTAAGTCTCTTCCGTACATACAATTGTATCTATTACTAAAACATAAATAATTTTATGATTTATCATAGAAAATAGTTTAGTTAAAATATAAACGTTATAATGTGCAAAACCACTAAATTTGAGTTACAAGACTCGAGAGACAATGCCAATGGGCAGATTTACTGTGATAAACATCATCAAAACTTTTTGAATCTTAAAGGTACAGATATTTAAAATTATAAAAGTAGCATGATACATGTGAATATATACAATTTTAAAAATCTATTAAAATTTCATTGCAGTCTTTGGCAGTATATTTAACGAGTTATGGTCGTTTTGTCCCACTACCAGTTCGAGCCACTGAATACTGATATTACTGTTGAAAAGGGGTAGCGTTTCGTCCCACTAATAATATATAGCCGGGTAGGTGTGAATAATACCGTATAGGTGTGAATGAAAACGGGAAACTTTTGCACCTGTGATGGTCACCTCTGTGCCATGTAAAAACAACATTGTTTAATTTCAAGATGATTTATTCAGATTAAATGTATTCTGCATGCGATTTTTCATAATTGAAGATTGAATTTAAATATAATAAACTTAATTAAATGTATTTCAGTCATAATTATTTATTGCTATAAGCTAGTAACAACATTCGCACATCATGTAATATATTGTTGTTATTATTATTATTGTTATTATTATTATAACTATTATTATTATTATTATTTAATATGTTTAATTAATTTAAATAATTTATTTAAATTTATAATAAAAATTAATTATTATGAATTTTTTGTGAATTATTATCAGGATTACTTAAACGATAATATTTTTAATAATAATAAACACAAATGTATATACCTCTTCAGCCTGCGTCTTCAACTGTTCGAAGGCAGTAACGATGTGTTCGCACGGAAAATACTGCAAGGAAATCAGTTTCCTCAACAAATTAAAGATAGTTAATAAGTTTACTAATAGACCATTAAAGGCCTGGGTCGCTAATTAATTGTTTGCACTTCGCTAATATAACAGTGGAATGCCTTTAGCGGCACATGCCGCTAATTAATAGTTTGCGGGTTGCTAGTAAAACATAAGCTTTTCTAAAAGTAAATGACCAACATTTTGTTATTTCTTTATTGAACATAACTTGTATTATTGTTCATTCATGCTTTCTTCTTATTTTTAAATGTTATATATATATATATATATATATATATATATATATATATATATATATATATATATATATATATATATATATATATATACATGATGCATAAAATAAAACACTTCATGTTTTATATTTATTGGACATAATGCACATGGTGCCTAAAATAATAATAACAGCACTTGATGTTTTATATTTATTGAACATACATGTAATGCACATGGTGCATAAAATAGCAACGACAGCGTTTTATGTATTAATTTATTGAACATAATGCACAATGCAAACATATTATAATAATAATAATTCATAATCGGCAAAACATATGCTTTTGGCAAAAAAATATCATAAATACATATACACGGATGAATGTAAATAACTGAAACTACACGAAAACGGTAAAATAAACAAGAAAATAATATTATAAATGTTAACGCTATTTTAATTTGCTACATCAATATACACCCCATTATGATTCACACCTATACGGTATTATTCACACCATCCTGGCTATTATTCACACCATCCTGGCTATATCTTATCAGTGGGACGAAACGACCAATCCCTCTCTACACAAATATCAGTGGCTCGAACTGGTAGGGGGACGAAACAACCATCACCCTATTTAACTAAGGACTCGTAAGATATTAATGTGGAAATGTTGTTTTTAAGTATCCAAGTATAAGAAACCAGTACAATATTCAATAAACATATCTTGGCAAATTATGTCATAGAAGTTTCAGTGCATTAACAAATGTTCTTCATTTTCTATAAATTTGAGGCGGTGAAAGCAAGGCTGTGCAAGTTTGGTAAATCCTTGTATCTATCTGTTTCTATTCCTATGCCGCATCTAAATTTAGCAAGTGCACCTCTTGTTACCCTTGACATATTATAACATTCATCAACCACAAAAGATAGATAATAGACAGATCTTTACTTTTAATTCAACATTGATTAATTCAACATTGTTTAGTGTCTCCATGTTTTGTTTCCCCATTCATCACTGAAGATTAATTCAAACTAGCTTACTGCAACATGTTTCAGAATAAACCAAAAATGGGTGTGGACAGTGCTGGCTCCAGATATGCCCCTTCCACAGGGATGACAGCAAAGCAACTGTGTGAATATGATGACTTGGCCAACAGCGTGTGTCTGGATGCATACCTCGGGTTTCAGACACATAAAATGAACACAAAGTACTGACATTATACCTAGTACAGTTTGTCAACCAGTTCCGGATGATAAGCAGTTCTGATTAATTTGTATTTAATTTTCCATAATGCCCCAATAAAAACAAATGATAAGTGTCTAAGGTATACGTTAGGTAAAGGAATAAATTAGCAAAGTTTTAGCAAGAAAGCTTTTGTATTATGCTTACAGGGGGGATAAATGCAGCAAAAAGTTAACCGGAACTGATTTAATGAGTTATGTTTTGAAATGTGCATATGGATATAGAGGGCTTTATTATTATGTTCAAATAAACTTTTTGCTGATTGAAAACCAATGCGATGGCAATGTTTTGAAATACTAATTTTGTAAGTTGAATGATTTTTAATAATTTTTCGAAGGGTGGACTTTTATTGGCTTTTTTTGACAAAAAACTGCATATGCCGTCTGGCCTAACCTGTTATCATACACAATAAATGTTACTCTTTATTTTTGCATCTTCTCACATTGACACTTAATCCTGAAATAAATTATCGTGGTAAAAAGAATGAACGTGTTATTCTCAACTGGTCGACAGGCTGTATAATTCTCTGTTATTTAAAGAATGATGAAAAGTACTGACATTATACCTAGTATAATTTTCTGTTATTTAAAGAATGATGTTTTAAATGTTTTTTTTTATTCAATAAGTAGGACAATTTCAAGGGAAAAGGGGTTGCGTTACTTCATATCCTGTCTGCCCAGAGTGTAATATATCAATCATTTCAATCACTATAACATTTCTTCAAAAAGTTTCTTTTGTCCAAACTGTTTATTAAGTAAACCTTTCAGCACTTTGGCCAGATTGGCTTAGTATTGATAAGAAATGTGTGATCATTCAATATTTGCACCTTTGAATGTAAACAAAATCAAATTACATAAAATGTCTACATTTTGTGGTGAAAATATCATTTTCTATGAACTCCTAGGGAGTCAGAAGTTACTTCTGATATAATATCACCTACTTGATATTTCTTTTGCTATTAATACTGTCAAAAAACTAATTGTCTTGGTCATGTTAATTTAGGTATGTAAAACCTAAATCAAAGACTGAGGCAGAATGCAAAGTTATCATTGAGCGCTTCAAGCACCATCAACAGTATGAGAGAGCCTACAGTGAGATGTTGGCAGTGGATATAGTCCGCAGCTTCCTTCTCAACAAAGATCAAGGAGAGCAAGAAATCTTCAGAAATCATGTAAGACTTTTATGTGGTTATATTTCACAGTGTATCATGCAGTATTTGTGGTTGATCATTTCTGTTTCAATTGTGTAAGTAAAAGTGTGGTCATCATCATTTTTGTTTTTGTCCACTAGCAAGACTTGGTGCCATAGCAAGTTTAAGTGTTGTTTTAAAGAAATGATCTGAAAAAAACACATGTGACTTATTGTGCTTTGGAAACAATTTTCCTTTGAAGGTTATGTAAATTTCTAATCTCATCTTGGCAGGTCCTTCTTGTTCAAAACTGATGTGAAATAGTATTGCCATGTCAATTATGATTATAATTTTTGTAGATTTTTCGGTATTTGAAGATGTTTGATACACGATCAGGATTTGAGATACAGACCTGTAGCCGCTACGCTATGGAAGGGAACCTGGGTGGGAAGATATGTGCAACCAAGGATTGGTAAGTGGCTTGGGTCTGGAGCATTATGTGATTTGTTTTGATATAAAGCTTCTCTTTAAAACATGCCTTTTTTTCCCCGTTATTAGTCCCCTACCGGTTTCACCAGAGGGGACTTATTGTTTGCACTCCGTCTGTCTGTCTTGAAACTTGGAACATGGATAGATGTCAATATGGACATTATGCACGTCATTTCATTTCGTTCCTACCTCAAAAATTCTGGTTGCTATGGCAACAAATAGACTTGAAATACTGCTGAAAATGGTGATTTTCTGGATCCTGCGATAACTTTTATATTTCATAATATTTTTTCATGAAACTTGAAACATGGATAGATGGCAATATGGACATTATGCACGTCATTTCATTTTGTTCCTACGTCAAAAATTCTGGTTGCTATGGCAACAAATATATAAAAAAATATTCTGAAAATGGTGGAATTTCTGACAATGGTGGAGCCAGTAGGGGACTTATGTTGCGTGACAATAGTCTTGTTTATTATATTTTGCCAGGATTGTTCACCTCTCTACAAACAAATATCTCCTAAAAAGTGCTACAAAACATAATTGCTCAACAGGGGTCTAGATTTCCACTCACGGCTACATGGGTAACTTGAATTTTGCTGAGATACTTGCCAGATCCTGCTTTCCCATTTTCAGAATAGTTCTCACTTTGATTATTCACTTTGATCATTTGGTAGCAGGTGTTTGGTAGTATCATGATAGGACCATGATGCTGCTGGGTACTTTCGAGGGTTGTAGTTTGTTAATAAACTTTCTTTTTGAAAGAAATAATTTTATGAAAACTTTATAAAATTTGGATCAAAATGAACAATTTTTCTTGCAGGCTGAAGCATGACAAGATTGAAATGCTTATTGGATGTATAGCAGAGTTGACAGAACAGGAAGAGGATGAACTATTGACCCCAAACGTAAATGACTTCAGTGTCATGTTTTCATGCCGTAAAAACTGTGCCCAGTTATGGCTAGGTCCTGCATCGTTTATAAATCATGACTGCAGGGCAAATTGCAAGGTGAGCATAATTGAATCAGAGTGTCTTAGATTTATATTTAGACAAAACAGTTTACATAAAAGTTCTTTTCTCCTATTTCAGTGCAATCTACTGCGATTCTTTGTAAATACAGAAACTGTACATATAATACAAAGGTTTCTTATTTAAAACAGAATAACTATAAGTTAACTATATGTTAATCTGCCTCCCTACTTCTTATGTCAAGGTCAAAGGGATAATTTGGCTTTTTAACAGCTTGTTCAGACTGTCACCTCATTCATGATACAGTTTTAAAATAAGTTAGAACAAATGTTGACCATGTGGAGACGGCCTGTCATTTGTAACTTCTATCTCCCTAGCTCAAAGATCAAGGTCATGATAAGAGGTCAAAGTTAAGGTTAAAATTGTAACTTATAAGTGACATGTCTAATCCATCATTTATCCTGAAATTTTAGAAAATAATTTACAAAAGATGTTCACCATGTAGATAATGCATGTCTTCTCTACTGCAATGGTCAAGGACACACTTAAGTCCAAATGAAAAATAAGTTCATGGGACAGCTTGTTAAGTAATTAAATATTATTAACAATTGTCTCATCTTAATGCAGATTATATCAATTGAAGTAAAAATGTTGCCTGTGTTTTTCAGTTTGTGTCTACAGGCAGGGACACGGCCTGTGTTAAAGTCCTGCGTGATATCAAAGCAGGGGAAGAGATCACATGCTTCTATGGGGAAGATTTCTTTGGGGACAGCAACAGTTTGTGCGAATGTGAAACATGTGAAAGGTATTGTTGGGCCCAACTTACTTGCTTTTGTGTTATAATCCTCAAAAGTCAGAATTTCCCACCTATTCATAATGCAAAATTTGTTGGACTTTCATCTGACATCAATTCAAAATACCCTTTACTGCATTTTAAATTTATGTGTATAACAAGCAAAAGTTTGAGAAACAAAAATAACATTTGGATGTGAAAATATTATATTATGCCACTAGTGCACAATTGGGTAAGAGACATGTACTAAATATTTTATGTGTTGTTATACCACTGATCAATAACAAAGATTACTTGGAATAGGTTCTGTTATATCAGGTGATTGACTGATGACAATTTTTCAAAGTCGACAATTTTTCAAAGTCCATATTTTAAATATCGTGCTTGTCTGCAATATGTTTAATAATCTTTGATCTTGGCTGCTTATTTGAACTCTTTTAGCTTACCTGAGCACAAAATGGTCATAGTAAATTATTGTTATCATCCTGTGTCTTGCATCTTCTGTGCATTGTGTGATGTCATGTTGAAGCCTGCACTAGAGGCAACATTTTTCATCTTAATGAAACTTGCTCAGAATATATATCTTGACGATATCTAGCGCATGTTTGAATCAGAGTCTATTGCAATCAAAAACCAGGTCCCCAAATCAAATCTTATTTTTTTTTAAAAATTGTCCTGTCAGTTGATTGTACTTTTCATACCATTACAACATTATCTTATCTTGTTAATGAAATTCATACCCTTGTTACCAATAAACCTTAATTACTATTCAGGCGTCGTGTTGGCTACT
This sequence comes from Dreissena polymorpha, assembly GCF_020536995.1. Classification (NCBI taxonomy): domain Eukaryota; kingdom Metazoa; phylum Mollusca; class Bivalvia; order Myida; family Dreissenidae; genus Dreissena; species Dreissena polymorpha. The sequence goes on from NC_068355.1 coordinate 174,809,206, forward strand.
TCCGGCGTGCAGATCCCCGCAGTCCAGAGATAGAGAAGGGCTACAGGCTGCGTGACACGGATGATCGACTACATCGCATGAAGAGTCAGGCTCAGGTCCATCGCTCATCATGTGTCGGGGTGAACAAGAACATGAATGGAAACGGTAAGTCCAGGTTTGTGATGTAGTCAGTGCCTATGGTGGACCGTGTTTTACTTAAACATACGCTTTTCATAGTCTGCAGGTTCTTGATTTAAATTTGGAATTTGTGTGCAAAAACTTCCCAATCCCCAAATTGCATTTTTCCTAACATGGCCAGAAAAAGGCTTGTAATTGAAATATTATTGTAATTCAATAGTCATTAGACACTTATTAAAAAAAATCAACTTTGGAATTTTTTAAGTGGGATTTGGTTTACCATATTGCTTTGGGAATGGGTCTGTTTAAAGGATGTGTAGATATATAGGAAAAGGCCTGTTACATGTTAGGTCATATTTCATAATTAGATAGATGAGGAAGAGCAAACTGGAGATAGCATTAAAAAGTTTGTTAATCTCATATATGAAACACCATGGATACCTTTAAAGCCAAGGTCATATGTTGAAATAAAAAGGTAAAAATACAGCATGTAGTATCAAGCTCTTGTACCAAAGCAGGTATTTACCACATTAATTAGACATTGTTTTAGGCAAACAGAAAAGTGACCACCTAAATCAGTTTGATCAGATGCAAATTGAAGAAGAATGTAACGTTTTTTAAACCTTAAAAGGATGTATAGATGTACCAATCAATTTAATCTTAAAATTTGCCATGTTTGAGATAGAACATACTCATATAACTCAATTTGAAAGACATAAAAAGACTTCAGTTTTAAAACATTTTATAATGAAGTGATGTTTATTTCAAATATGAAGGCTCCTTTTTCATCCAGATTGAGGTACTTGTGAAGATTCTCTGTTTTGTTTGACTTCAGAGATGTGATTCATTATTCTAACACGTCACCTGACTTGTTTTCTATAGACAAAGAAGGAAATCAAGTGTGGGTTATTCTGCAATAACTTATGGGCGGAGCTTAATGTTTCGAAAATAGTTCCCAATAAATAAAGAAAATATTGCAGTAAAATGCACGTGCTAAAACCCGCTCTAAAAGAAATGTAATAAATGTAACATGTATATAAATGTTATGAAACAACAAATTGTATATTTGGTGATAAGTGGCATAGCCACGCCTACTAAGAATGTTATTTGTTAGGAAACTTAATTCAGAAAAAATTTATAGCATGTCAGCTTTTCAGTAGCATCAATAAAAGTGACGTCATTAAGTTTCTACTATTGTTGTTTTCAATGAAAGTGACGTCATTTGCAAAATATTTATGAATGAAAACGACGTCATATGTTTGTACAATTCAATGACGTCACTAAATAGTGACCTTTGTACTAAGCAGGGCGGAGTATTGAAAAATATAGTTCACGTCCTAAAGCTTGAACCAAACCAGTCAGAATCGTGTTAGAATCGAAATAATATTTTTCTATGATGGTTTGTTGTCGAATAACCCACAGTAAGTTGTATAGATGCGTGTTATCAAATCACTCGTGCTTCGCACAAGTGATTTAATTCCTACGCATCTATACTCCTTACTGTGGGTTATTTGACAACAAACCACGATAGAAAAATATTATTTCTTAATCAAAGCAGTGAACTTTTACATATACATTGTGTACTTTCATATGAATCACATTCTGGAAAAAACCCGACCTAATGCATGTGGTTAATCAGGGCTAATTAGGCAGGACACACTGCAAACATCGGTTAGCTGGAAAGACATCCCAGACTAGCCTGTGCACACTGCACTAGCTAATTTAGGGTACTGTTACACACATGCATTAAGCCCTGTTTTTCCAGAATGAGGCTCATTGATACATGTGCTGCAGTTGTTCAAAAATCACTCCTCTGTATGAGTTTACTGTTTATATTGCTACTTTTCAGTTAGAAACTGTTGTGTTCCATGTTTGTTTTTAACATCATTATACATGCATTGCTTTTTTTCTGATTAAATCAGGTACTTTTGTCATGTTTTAAAGTAAGGTTTACCAAGGACCTAAAATAGGAATATTTACACATTTAACACATAACATCAACTATTGATTTAATTAATAATATATATATATATAATTAACAAATTACAGTCAAAGGGTATAAGTACATAAGACTGGGCTTTGTGCATGTGCCTAAAGAATCGTCCCAAATTAGCCTGTGCAGTCTGCACAAGGTCTCTTTAAATGAAAATCCACTAATCTGTAACAACACTTTATGAATCGCCTTCTGAGAAAACTGGGCTTAATGCATGTGCTTAAAGTGTTTTCCCAGATTAGCCTGTGCAATTTGCACAGGCTAATCAGAGATGACACTTTCCTCCTAAATTGCATTTTTGCTAAGAAGAGGCTTCATTTAAACAAAAAAATGTCATAAAAGCGTGAAAGTGTCTTCCCTGATTTGCCTGTGTGGATTACACAGGCTAATCTGGGACGACACTACGCACATGCATTATGCCCAGTTTTCTCAGAATATGGCCCATATAATAATCCAAGTTATCATAGAACAAGGCTCATTTGATACCCTTGTTTTGAGACCATTTGAAATTTTTCAGAAAACTGGGATATTCGAGATGGCAATTTAAAGAAGCAGGCACACCTTCTGTCTAAAGCTGAACTCAAGCGGAGAGGCATCACTCGCTATGATGCTGAGATTATCTTGGCTCATGGGCATTCTCTACCAGAACCCAAAGTGGACCTTGGTGAACAAATACCCACATGTGTTGATAAAAATGCCCCGGTGAAAGTTTCTGAACTACGTCTGTCGCCAAGAAAGCATGTGTCGTCTCAGTCATATCTGAAAAGTCTCTCTCCAGATTCAACAATTGAACATAGGAGTACAAAAAATAGGATTCTCAGTAATTCTAACAAGCCTGCTTTTGTTAAGGGTCCATTATCAGACATCACTGATCAAAAATCTAAATTAGATAAACCTTTATCTCATTTGAAGTCACAAAATTATGCTCACCATAATCCGTGCATTCATAAAAAGTTATTACAAGAATCTAAGCACGTTAAAACCAGGCTACCTCTTAAACTTGACATCAACAGTGTACAACAATCAGACACGTACAGTTTAAATGAGGCTGGCGGGGAGCTTCGGCAGAGTTCTCGGCTGAGAAGCAGTAAATGTGCTCCAAAACTGGACCATGACCAAGATAAAATACGAAGTGAAGATTATGTAGGTTCTTCTAAAGTGATACAAACTGTGGACCCAGAAATTACGTTTCAGCTGAAAAGCCACAGTACCTCTAGAAATATATTCACACAGCTTCAGTTAGACGTGTCAGGGGAAAGCGGGCCAGTATCTTCAGAGGAAGCTGGCACTAGTTGTGAGGACACTCAGGGGGGATATTCCAGTGATCTAGGGAAGGCTTGTCCGGCACTGGTAGAGAGACTGCATACCCGGCCCTCAGACATGCCTCACTTGATGCCTTACGACTCTGACCCCTCTGACAACCCAGCCGTGTTTGTGAACAGCAGGGTCAGTCCCAAGTTGGAGGCATTCAAAGCATCCAAGCAGACCAGGAATGATGCGGGAAGCCTAAAGAATGGCAAACAAAAACGGCGGCAGTCAGTTATGAGAAAGAGTAAAGCATCTAAAAGACAAGCTCTAAGAAGTAGAAGAAGACTCGAAAGATGTGAAGAGTCAATGGGTTTTCAAGAAAAAGGTATAAGATCAGTGGATATTGTTAGTGACAATGTGTTTGAACGCATTGGATCATTGAATGGTGTCTGTTTGGATTCTAGTGATGTAGGAGAGAACAGTGAGGATGCAGATGTTGATGTGGATAGTCTAGGGGATGGCAAGACAATCAACGGCCATAGTGAATCTGGCAAATGCTTTTCAGAAAATATTTTTCAATCGAAGTTTAGGAAACGTAGGCAAAGCTTACCAGAAACAGAAACAATTAAATTTGGGAAGTCAATTAGGAGTAAATTGAATTCATTGGGTGGGAGTTTAACTCCGTACAAGCATTTGTTCTCTCCACCGAAGAAAGTGCCGAAGATCACAATAAAGATGCCTCGGGACCCAGTTCTAGTGAAGGAACTTGAAAATTCAGGGAGCTCCTGTGTACACTTTAAGCTGGAACCACTGACCGGCTCCCTTCACGGGTCCCCAGAAGCCAGCGAGGTCAGTGATTCTGATGAGGAGGAAAGTCCGTTGAATTGTACAAAGTTCCGACCATATATGGATGCCAGTTCTCAAAGACGCCGGCAAAATGGCTTTAAGAGCAGTCCACGAACTTTGTTTACAGACGATCCTAGTGATGAAATCATCATATGTCCAAAATTGATGAAAATAAAGTATGGGCACAGTGGGGAACAAGTGAATATTAATATACCAAGGCCTGGCGCCTCTCTATCATGAGCTTTTAATTTAGTTAGATTCATTATTGGACATAAATAGGGCAAATAGCAATGTAAAGTAATTTTATATTTAGGATACTTGTGAAAGTGAGGTTGCTTCTTAATTGTCATTTAATTTATTTATCAATGTAATTTATAAGGAAATCACAATTTTTATTTAGTATTGTGTGGTCATATATAGCCATTCTACAGAAGGCTTATTGGGTGCATGGCAGAGTAAGTCCAATAGTTTGTTGTCACCAATGGCATCATTTTCTGGAAAACTGGGACTGTGAATTTGTTTTTCCGGCATTGTCAACATTTAAATTACTAGATTGTTAGAAGGAATGGACAATATCCACCTTGCTACTTTAAGTACATGTGTCAATATGTAGATACCTTAGTTGTGTTTATTATGTGAACACATTTTATTTATAAATTGAGGTACTGAATGTTTGTAACACTTGGGAGATTTTGATTTGACAAGAAAGTATCTAATGACAAGTGTCATTCATAGTACATGTAGCTTTTTGTCTTTGAATTTGCTACAATGTTTTCAAAAGCTTTCAATGCATAGTTTAATAATGCTTATAAATATGTTACACAATTTAAGCAAATTAAAAAAAAACACATACACTTTCCAGAAATGTTTTTGTTCTTAAAATGATAATAAAATAATTCTTTCATTAAACATTTCAAATCTGCAGGTTATTGAATAAGCAGTTTTCTGTCTGTATAGTCCTTCACTAAAATTGCTTGGATTTATTTTATTTGATATGTGCATTAACCCCTTCAGATTGTGTGTTATGGTTACCTTTGCTGTGCTTGCTGTCACAATATGCGCTGGAATGACTAGCTCTTTTAGTGCTGGAACCGAATTTCGAAGGCCTTTGCAAACAGTTTGGATCCAGATGAGACGCCACAGAACATGGCGTCTCATGAGGATCCAAACTGTTTGCTATTCTGATAGTAATCTTTGAAAAAAATATAAGAAAATGCTAATTTTAGAAATTCAGCAGACGACATTTTAGCAGACAACTAATTTCCCAGCATGCAAAGGGCTAGGAGCCTGGCTCTGACAAATTAGGCATTATGCATAAAATATTGTCAGTGCAGGATTATCAGTGATTACACTCTCTGCACATATGATTGTTTTTTAACCCTTTGCATGCTGGGAAATTTGTCGTCTGCTAAAATGTTGTCTGCTGAATTTCTAAAATTAGCATTTTCTTCGATTTTTTTCATAGAATACTAATAGAATAGCAAACAGTTTGGATCCTGATGAGACGCCACATTTTGTGGCGTCTCATCTGGATCCAAACTGTTTGCAAAGGCCTTCATCCAGTTTATGTGAAAAGGGTCGTCATTGATGAGCCTGTGCTTGACTACAAAGGCTAATATGGAACAGCACAATTCACACTTGCATTAAGCCCTGTGTTTTCTGGAACGAAGTTTGACTCTTGATTCTATTGTTGAATGAAGTTTACAGTGTTCAATTGTAAGTTGTAAGCATGATGATGATGTTGATGTTTTATCACTGCATGCTGGAAAACTGTGATGTACAATCGCTATGTTCATAGTTATAGGTAAATTTGTAAACATTGAAAAACACATTTTTATTAAAATAATCTAATTGTTTACATGTGTTAGTTTATCAATGAGTAGTTTCTAAAGTTTGTACCCATGTGAATGTCTGGAGAATGTTAATACATTCTGTTTTGTTGTAGAATTGTCAGTCCCTCATTTTATAACGTAATTTTGAGCTGTATAGACAGTGGTTATTTCTTTAATTTAATACAATAAGTCTCTTCTTAAATTTATTGTATGTGACTTAATATATTTTGCAATGATAAGTGTTAAAAACTCAACTAAAAATAATGCTTTAAATATGCCCGACAATCTTCTGACTATTAATTGTCACAAACATTGGCCCTGGTCCCATGAGTTGTACTAAATGCACCTATATCCCGTGACTTTTAACAGCACAAGTATTAACCTTACACGTGTACAAAGGCATGCATACGCAACATATTTATGTCGACCGAATGCCTGGTTTGACAGCCATCGACACGTTTGTGTATGTCCTCTATTTATTTCAGTACGTCAAACAGTTCTACAACAAGTTTTTTACTATGTTGAGACACTGATGCTGGATGGATTGACTTTGGAAAGTCAATGGTCAGTTCTAAACAAGGTAGACGGAGAAACGAAGCAAGACATGTTGCAATAGGCAAACTGTTGTATAAGCTTCACCTCTCTAGCCGCAATACTTTTTTGGGATAAAAGCGACACAAAATATCAGAGGTCGGAGAGAACACAAGATATCAGAGGTCGGAGAGAACACAAAATATCAGAGGTCGGAGAGAACACAAAATATCAGAGGTCGGAGAGAACACAAAATATCAGAGGTCGGAGAGAACACAAAATATCAGAGGTCGGAGAGAAAAGACAAAGTATATGAGCCGGCTAAAGTCGGGGCATTTACATGCACAAACAAAAGGATAACGGTGCGGAATGTTACCATTTAATTGACATTTCTGAAATACATTCAGTGTCAATTCAAAAATAAAGGCGGTCTATTATGACTATAGCTTCATTTTTAATAATAAAACCAGTAAAACTTATTCCATATTTCCATTGTAAAATGCAAAAATAAAGTATTAATTATTTGATTGCAATTGTTCCAAAGTGTGAGTCACAAATTATAAGACAAGTTAAGATCACTATGAGCCTAAAGTAACAGAAAACTTGAACTTTTCAACAGAAAACTTGAACTATGCAACAGAAAACTTGACCTATAAAACAGAAAACTTAAACGATACAGCAGAAAACGTGAATTATACAACAAAAAACTTGAATTATACAACAGAAAACAAGAGTGCCACGTCCACTAAAATGTCTGGGTTTAACTGGTATTGACATAGAGAACAAACAAAATGATTTTTAGCTAATCTATTTTATTTTTTTTTAAATATGAGCTATTGTCATCACCTTGGCGTCAGCATCGGCGTCCAGTTAAGTTTTGCGTTTAGGTACACTTTTCTCATAAAGTATCAATGCTATTCCATTCAAACTTGGTACACTTACTAACTATCATGAGGGGACTGGGCAGGCAAAGTTAGATAATTCTGGCTTGCATTTTGACAGAATTATGTGCCCTTTTTATACTTAGAAAATTGAAAATTTTGGTTAATTTTTGTGTTTAGGTCCATTTTATTCCTTAAGTATCAAAGCTATTGCTTTCATACTTGCAACACTTACTATCATAAGGGGATTGTGCAGGCAAAGTTATGTTACTCTGACTGGCATTTTTACAGAATTATGTGCCCTTTTTATACTTTGAAAATTGAAAATTTGGTTAAGTTTTGTGTTTAGGTCCTCTTAAGTATCAAAGGTATTGCTTCATACTTGCAACACTTACTAACTATCGTAAGGGGACTGTTCAGGCAAAGTAATGTTACTCTGACTGGCATTTTGACGGAATTATGGGCCCTTTATACTACAAAATTTGGTTAAGTTTTGTGTTTTGGTCCACTTTACCCCGAAAGTATCATAGACAGGGATTTTTTTTTCGGTTTTGTCGGTCCTAGACCGATTGGGGTCATGAAAGACCGATTGGAAATCCCAAACAGTCGGTCCGATTCTGTTTGCTATTAAAATTCCCATGTCATGAAATCGATTACACAGTGTACATGCTAACACACCCTAATGACATTCTTATCTCGATTAGGTGTGATAACCATTCGCTGCAGTCATTAAACCGGTCAGGACCGGTTTATTGCGCGTCAGACCAAGAATCAAAAACTTGTGAACAGCGGATTAAAGACGCATCCGAAAAGACGCGTCTGAATGCACGCGATGTAACTAAGCAAAACATGCCGATTCATTTTCCACCAGCGTAATAATCAGGTAAAATAATATGAATGAAAGTCGCGGATCTGATCGACAGAACAGCCGAAAGTTATTTTTATGGGCGGAACTTCACATAAAATAGTACACAAGAAAAATAATATACATTGAATAAATCTTTAGTAAAACCGTGTTAGAATCGAGATAATTCGTGTACTTTATACTTTGTTGTTGAATAACTCACGACTGGAAAATTAGATGCGTGGTTTCAAATGCTTCGCTCTTGTGATTAAATCCCTACGCATGTAAACTATCGGCCGTGGGTTATTTGACAACAAATTATTTATTAAATATTTGGTTGTTGTTGTTAGTAGCCAAAATTACGCACAGACATTCGTTTGGACCAGTGCATGTTTGTAAGCTATTATCGAGTCGACAACAATTAAAAACATCGGTATAGACTTACACAGATTAATAATATTGACAACGATGAAAAAAGTCTGATAAAACAGCACACGAAACAGCAATGAAATACCAAATGATAAAACCAGTTGAGAAAACTCGTTCCGTTTAAAGAAAATGCATAAGGAAATTTTACTTGTACATGTATTATACCACCTTCATGAATGGCAAAATCAATGGTATACATTTTAACGTAATTTGTCATGATTTCGGATATACATTTTCTGATACTTTTCCCCATTTATATCCGGACCGATTGATGTTGCGGGAAAATATGATCCCTGAATTCATAGATATTGCTTTCATACTTGGAACACTCGCAATCTATCATAAGGGGACAGTAAAGGACAAGTTGCATAACTCTGGTTGTCATTTTTATGGAATTATGGCCCTTTTTTGATTTAGTAACTTTGAATATATGGTTACATTTTGTGCTTAGATCCACTTTACTTCTTAAGTATCAAGGCTATTGCTTTTAAACTTTAAATACTTTCATGCTATCATGAGGGTACTGTACCTGGCAAGTTGAACTTTACCTTGACCTTTGAATGACCTTGACTCTCAAGGTCAAATTATTAAATTTTGCTAAAATTGTCATAACTTCTTTATTTCTGATTAGATTCGATTGATACTTTGACAAAACAACTCTTACCTGACATATCACAATTGACTCCGTCCAAACCATTCCTCACGCCCCCGGATCCCCCCATATTTATTTTTTTTAATTAAAGATCATCTAATAAATGACCACCACACCCTCACAGTATACCCCCCCACCCCCCACCCCCCAAAAAAAAATTTATGTCCGCGGTAGGGTGGCATATAGCAGTTTAACTGTCCGTCAGTATGTCAGTCAGTCTGTAAAAAAAAAAAATTAACATTGGCAATAACTTTTTCACTTTTTAAGATAGCAACTTGATATTTGGCATGCATGTGTATCTCATGGAACTGCACATTTTGAGTGGTGAAAGGTCAAGGTCATCCTTCAAGGTCAAATGTTAATTTTATGGTGTCTGTCCGTCCGAAAACTTTAACATTGGCCATAACTTTTTTAATATTGAAGATAGCAACTTGATATTTGGCATGCGTGTGTATCTCATGAAGCTGCACATTTTGAGTGGTGGAAGTTTAAAGTCAAGGTCATCCTTCAAGGTAAAAAAAAAATTCAAAGCGGCGTTGTCATGAAGCTGCACATTTTGAGTGAAGGAAGTTCAAGGTCATCCTTCGAAGTCAAGGTCATCCTTCAAGGTCAAAAAACAAATAAAAAAATTCAAAGCGGCATTATCATGAAGCTGCATATTTTGAGTGGTGGAAGTTCAAGGTCAATGTCATTCTTCAAGGTCAAGGTCATCCTTCAAGGTCAAAGGTCAAAAAAATAATAATTCAAAGCGGCGTTATCATGAAACTGCACATTTGGAGTGGTGAAGGTTCAAGGTCAAGGTCATCCATTAAGGTCAAGGTCATTCTTCAAGGTCAAAGGTAAAAAAATATATAAAAAATCAAAGCAGCGTTATCATGAAGCTGCACATTTTGAGTGGTGGAAGTTCAAGGTCAATGTCATCCTTCAAGGTCAAAATAAAATAAAAAAATTCAAAGGGGCGTTCTCATGAAGCTGCACATTTTGAGTGGTGGAAGATTAAGGTCAAGGTCATCCTTCAAGGTCAAAGTTCAAAAAAATGTATTTATTTTTATTATTTTGTTTTTGAAATACCGTCCAACCATCCCACCCAAGAATCCCCCCCCCCCCACACCAAAAAAAAAATTTGCATTTTTTTTACATTTTTGGAAGATAATGTAATAAATGACTACACCCCCACACTATACACCCCTCTCCACTCCACCCCTCCCTCCTTTGTGATTGAAATTGAGATAGGTCCTTACACCTTTAAAAAGAAAAATAGATGAGCAGTCTGCACCTGCAAGACAGTGCTCTTGTTTTTTATTTATGATCTTCTGGTATTCATGATTGGCTGTTATCTTATGCACCAATATGAAAAACATTTGTTTGTTGAAGATCGATTTTTACAATATATTAGTTAAAGATTGGACAATTTTAATTGACCTAGTTTAAATCAATGGCCATAATTTAGATTTGCTTCATGCGAGCTTGCTAGTTATTCACAAACATGATCCTATGTCATCTGTTTTAGGAAAAGTTTATTTGACATTTTTAGCTCGAATATTATATATGAAATATATATAGTGGAGCTATCCTACTCACGTTGGCGTTCCCGTTCCCGTTAGCATGCAAATGTTAAAGTTTGCGTACTACCCCAAATATTTCCTATGTCCTTTGACATATTGCTTTTATATTTTGCATACTTCTTTAACAACATGACCCCAATCTATAAACAAGAGCAGACAACTGTATCAAGCATTTTGACAGAATTGTGGCCCCTTTTATACTTAGAATATGCATATCATTGATAAATCTATGTTAAGTTTTGCGTACTACCCCAAATATTTCCTATGTCCTTTGACATATTGCTTTCATATTTTGCATTCTTATTTACCAACATGATCCCAATCTATAAACAAGAGCAGACAACTGTATCAATCATTTTGACAGAATTATGGCCCCTTTTATACTTAGATAATTGAACATTTGATTAAGTTTTGTGTTTAGGTCCATTTTACTCCTAAGGCATAGCTATAGCTTTCAGACTTTGAAAACTTGCTAACTATCGTAAGGGGACTGTACAGGGCAAGTTGCATAACTCTGGATGGCTTTTTAACAGAATTATGGCCCTTTTTTGTCTTAGTAACTTTGAATATTTTGTTTAATTTTGTGTTTACATCCACTTTACTTCTAAAGTATCAAGGCTATTGCTTTCAAACTTCAAATACTTTCTTACTCTCATGATGGTACTGTACCTGGCAAGTTTAATTTGACCTTGACCTTTGAATGACATTGACTCTCAAGGTCAAACTAATACATTTTGCTTACATTGCCATAACTCCTTTATTTATGATCACATTTGATTCATACTTTGACAAAACAACACTTACCTGACATAACACAATGCACTCCACCCAAACCATCCCCCACGCCCCACCCCAGAACCCCCCCCCCCAAAAAAAAAAAAAAATTTTTTTATGTCCCCCACTATAGTAGTGGGGGACATATTGTTTTTGCCCTGTCTGTTGGTCTGTTGGTTGGTCTGTTGGTTGGTTTGCGCCAACTTTAACATTTGCAATAACTTTTGCAATATTGAAGATAGCAACTTGATATTTGGCATGCATATGTATCTCATGGAGCTGCACATTTTGAGTGGTGAAAGGTCAAGGTCATCCTTCAAGGTCAAAGGTCAAAAATATGGGTCAAAATCGCTCATTTAATGTACACTTGCAATATTTCAATATTCAAGATAGCAACTTGATATTTGGCATGCATGTGTATCTCATGGAGCTGCACATTTTGAGTGGTGAAAGGTAAAGGTCATCCTTCAAGGTCAGAGGTCAAATATATGTGGCCGAAATCGCTCATTTTATGAGTACTTTTGCAATATTGAAAATAGCAACTTGATATTTGGCATGCATGTGTATCTCATGGAGCTGCACATTTTGAGTGGTGAATGGTCAAGGTCATCCTTCAAGGTCAAACATATGGGTCAAAATTGCTCATACAATGTCACTTCTGCAATATTGAAGCTAGCAATTTTATATTTGACATGCATGTGTATCTCATGGAGCTGCACATTTTGAGTGGTGAAAGGTCAAGGTCATCCTTCAAGGTCAAACGTCATATACGGGGACATAGTGTTTCACAAACACATCTTGTTTTTTCTTATTTTTGAAAGATCATCTATTAAATGATCACACACCCACATTATACCCCCCTCTCCATTATGGCTTACGTTATACTGTCAAGCACTCAAATAGTCGAGCGCGCTGTCCTCTGACAGCTCTTGTTTGATATTCAAGGGATGTGATTTGACGTGTTGTAGTAATAGAATCAGAGTTATTGACAGATCCTACACGCCTCTTCACGAGGTCTTTGAAGCCCGATCTGCCCCTGTGACCTTTCAGGGGAAAAAGTTGAATTTAGAGCCAAAGTAGGTCAAATTTACCCCGGCTTCCTGGGTATTCGCCAAAGATATAATTTAGATCCAAAAAGACCAGTGCACGGTGGCCAATGAGACCTTAATGTGCACTGGTAGTAGACAATTTCAAGACAAATTCATGTCTGAACGCATCACCGCAAAGGGAATGCAGCACACCGCTCTGCCTTTATCGCCACTCTCGCTGTCACCGGCCGTCGTCTTCATCCCCGAGACAGTTTCTCCAGTGCGTTGAGCGTACTGAGTACCGGGGTCCCTACATAAGGCCACCCCCTCGATGTTCATGGAACTGCTTCAAGCCCCCCCCCCCCCCCGGACAAACAGCCCCAGGTCCGCCCCGTATGTCCTCCACACTGGTGGTCTCGCTGTCCCGCAGTTCCTGTCCCTCTAAAGACGGGACCTCTGGCAGGTACGGGCCAGCGAGCTCTCGACGATAAACAGCGGGTGACAAGTCCGCTGCATCTTAGAGAAGACAGCAATCCCAGCAGTGTGGAAGACGTCCGGCTCGAGGGTGGCGGACTCAGCTGGATTAGCAGAGCCACCCGCACAAGTGAGTAGATCTTCTGCGGGCGACTCTCGCCTCGGTCGCGACGCGCACGCTCCAGCTGCTGACCGAGATTTGACGTGTTTCAAGCGATCAGACTATTTATAGGACTTAGCCCATATATACCCGCAAACATATTCAAAATGTCGCGTGATGATCCGATTCAAATTGTTTGAGTTAGAGAGCGGAATTGCTAATTTTTTTTTTTTTTTTGCAAGGTTCGCTCGAATGCCGCGCGCAAGTCCAACCTACCGCCTCCAGCACTTGTTTTTTTAAGGTTCAAATTGTCAACGGGATTATAATGATTAATAATGACGTTACATGGCTTCCATGATCGGACTTATTGCGTGAAGATCGGACTTATTGCGTGAATTAATGACCAATGTAATTACATAAAAAGTGTGTTATTTTGGTCTTCCCGTTGTCAGTCGCCGGCATGGACATTCGTACAACAGCAATCTGCTGACAATACGAAAGACAGCACCGTGATACACGATTATGTATCTTTGGGTCTATATTTGTTAATTCAAGAGTTTGGAAGTAGCAATAAATAACAAATGAAATTAATTCCAAACGTGTATTTTCTTACACATCCGCCTGCAATTTGTACTGTTTGCATTGGCGGGAAAATGTATTTTTTTGCAAACGTAGACGCTAAGTCATCTCATCTTCGCCTGTGGTCCCATCTGGGACAGGTCGCCAACCAGCTGCCGCCAGGCGCTGTGGTCCCATCTGGGACAGGTCGCCAACCAGCTGCCGCCAGGCGCTGTGGTCCCATCTGGGACAGGTCGCCAACCAGCTGCCGCCAGGCGCTGTGGTCCCATCTGGGACAGGTCGCCAACCAGCTGCCGCCAGGCGCTGTGGTCCCATCTGGGACAGGTCGCCAACCAGCTGCCGCCAGGCGCTGTGGTCCCATCTGGGACAGGTCGCCAACCAGCTGCTGCCAGGCGCTGTGGTCCCATCTGGGACAGGTCGCCAACCAGCTGCCGCCGGGCGCTGTGGTCCCATCTGGGACAGGTCGCCAACCAGCTGCCGCCAGGCGTCTCGGTTCTGGGCGAGTCTTTCCAGCTGCCCCCATGTTTGACCCATGATGGTGTTCGTTCTGATGGCTTCCAGTTGACACTGGCTTTTACCGTCCGGCGTCATAGTCCTCCAGCTGTAGATCCACCTCCCAGGTCCCTGATGTCTGTTGTTGTTCTGTTTGGTGTTTCTGTAGCAATAAGGTGTCAACAGGGTAGGGTAGCTAGCATAACCCTCCTTTTTCAGTGAGGGCTTGGGACCGCCAACGCCAAGCGCTAAGTATATACTTAATATTTTTTCAGAACAAAACAATGTGTCAGTTGGCCGTTTCATTCATGACTTAAACGACGCGATTTAATTTTTTACTATATCGCTCCAATGCTGTCGTTACTATGCCGACATATTACCTATGATAAAAAGATTTAATTTTTCGACTTCAATTTCTAAGAGAACTCTTATGGTACACATATACCAATGGTGAGCAGAGTAAGGGAGGCAACTCTGAAATATGTTTTGTTTCGCAATCCAGACTGATGTCGCTTGATAAATTTATCACTGAAATTAAATACGATTTTCATAAATCAGTATTCCAACAAACGTTTAATTGTAGTTACAGAAATGATCTCTGGACGTTATTAGAGTCACAATATGGGTCTGAGATTGCTTCATTTATAGAGAAGCAACTTAAAAATTTGACAAACTTCTAATTTTGCGTCAAGAAATACTTCGATTTCCATGCGCACGACGCAATTATTGTTATACATGTACTTTATTTGTTATTGGACTTTATTCATCGATATAATTTGTCACAGTTCATATTATTTTATGCCTATTCCTCAACATGTCAAATTCCTAAGTGGAAATCACACGATTTGTGATTCCATAATATAAGAAAGTCTGACATAGACATATATACACACATAGCAAGTGTTAATATGTAATCAAAACTTAAACGAAACCAAATGTGCATTCACGAGTTATGTACAAACATTTAAAATAAACAGTATTTTGAAGCATCTATAAGATAATTCAGTTTTCAAAATTGTGCTGGTCCGTTCACATACTGCATTCATAACACTTATAAAGCACACATTCTGTCCCATCATCGTAATGAAAATCATAAAATCATACTTAATATGTATCGGTTAACATTATACGTATACACATGTAAACATATATTCAGCTTTAACTATAAATAACATCCGCTGACTGAACAATAACTAACCCCCTACCCCCCCCCCCCCCCCCCCCCCCCTCGCGCCCTCACATCTAATAAGACGCGTGGTTTTGCGGCGTCCCGAGCGTGGCGTTCCATATCTTGGATTGGTCCGCTTCCCCGCGCGTCCAGTTGTTCGAATACTTCTTGATGGCGTCGTTTCGCGGTTCACCGAGCATGGCCTGTCCGAGGTCGGTACTCAACTCCGCCAGCTTTCTAGCATCCTTGAAATGGGTCACCGCCTGCGCCATGGCAGCGGCCCGCGGCTTTGGGTCCGAGCTCTTGAATATACCCGAGCCAACAAATACACCGTCCACTCCAAGCTGCATCATCATAGACACGTCCGCCGGGGTAGCTGAGAGTTAAAACCACACATATTATTGCTAAACATTTATGTGCCGGAAAAATGTTTGAGTATTTAAAGCAAAATCTCAAGTATGGAAAACATGGACAACTTCCTGGGTCGCATGAAATTGGATCTAAAGAATCAACATAATACTTTTGCGAGCTTACGACCAGCTTTCGAATGTGGGAAAGTAAGAAAAAGATTAACAATAGTAGAATTACAAACCTATTCCACCCGCAGCGAAGTTCACCACCGGAAGACGACCGAGCTCCGCAGTTTTCTGCAGTAGATCGATGGGCACACGGAGCTCCTTGGCGTAGCTGTAGAGTTCGTCTGCGTCCAGCGACTGAGCCATCTTGATCTGCTTATTGATCATGCGCTGGTGGCGCACCGCCTCCGCCACGTCACCTGCCGGCACATACACGGACAGTTTAAAAATATCCCCTAAAGAACACGCCTAACGCATTAACAAATTTCAGATACTAGTAGTTAAATATAAACGCCTACATAGCAACATAAAGGCGTGTTTTATTACGCCTTGCAGATAAAAAACCTACTGGCATGGCGTTCGTAAATTTAGGCCTGCGGCCGACTATTATATTTATCTTTATCTTAGTTCAAATATACGGATTTTAGCTTATCTTCATCGAATCCCAGACATATTCGATACCGATTTCTTGTAGAACCATGCCATTACGGAAAGATAATTCGGACTCATAATACTAGGAATAAAACCCCAGCTTGTAGGGCGTACACTTATCAGATCACCAAAATGTTAATATACGAAAAATACTGGCGATTGCTTTTGTGAGTCATTCATTTAATTTACGAACCAGTCCCCGCGAGTCCTTTTGTTCTTATCATAGCTGCTCCCTCGGCGATTCTGCGCAGTGCCTCACCCAGGTCACGTGCACCGCACACAAACGGAACTGTAAAGGCTTGCTTGTTGATGTGGTTTGTTTCGTCTGCAGGAGTCAGCACTATAAAAACCAATAAAACGAGGTTTAGTTAGGTATAAATAACGTTCGTCATGTTTGTTTCTATTCAGGTTTCTTTTTCTTGTATA
Source organism: Dreissena polymorpha (assembly GCF_020536995.1). NCBI lineage: Eukaryota > Metazoa > Mollusca > Bivalvia > Myida > Dreissenidae > Dreissena > Dreissena polymorpha. Next base: position 174,826,192 of record NC_068355.1, read on the forward strand.
ATGTTTTAAAACACCATATTTTAAGTTAAATGAAAACCTATTTCAAGAATACAAATAATGCTCCGATTAAAAGCAGATGTTAACACTACGTCACGACGACATCTTACCCTCGGACTCGTCGACCATATCCACCCCCAGTGACTCGAGTATCTGCGCTTCAGCAAAGTGCCCCACACGTGCTTTCGCCATCACCGGTATCGTCACCGCCGCCATTATCTCCTTGATCATCTGCATACAGGTGTACAAAGTGCGAGACATTTCAATCTTTACGAGAATGAAGGGGCTATTTCCCTTCTTAGCCGCCTTAATCGTGTTGCGCCCCCTCGAAATAATTTGGCATGTCACGTTTTCCCATAAAAATGATAAAGCTTAGGGAAGGGTCTGCCGGGGGTAGAGGGGTACAAGGGTTAAGTGCTCCCTAGATGACTTCAATTCATTTATAACGCCTTGTAATTTCAATATCAATAGAAAAGTAAATATTAATACGTATGTGCTGTGTATAATGGAGGACGAGCGAGAGGAGGCGTATTTCAAGCTGACCCAGTACCGCGGACAAGTTTAGTGCCCCTTATATTATAATAATCGCTACTAAAGTAATAGTGTAACTTCTTTTAAATCTAGCTAGCAACAACTTTTCATCATAAAACCACATCTCTATTTAGCTAAAAATATGCATTAATATAAAAAAGTGTTTAAATATTTTGTCTTTTTCTGCTAAAACCAATCACCTAATGCTTCCCGAGACATATTTATATAAATCCTTCGCATTTATCAGCCTGAGGCGATCGAACAACAAGTTGAATGTTTGAATGAAATAAGGAAGATCGTCCTTTGCCTGCTCGTATGCCAGTTCACTTGAACGGACCACACCCGCAGGCGGACGTATTCCCCCCGCCCCTTCCTCGGAAAGGGCCCTCGGGATCCGTACCGGTTACCACGGCAATTTGAAATATATATATATATAATTCATTCTGTTCAGATCTATTCAATGTGCATTAAATATTCGTCAGCAAAAATGCGGTCCTAATTAAGACAACAATTCAACCACCTACCCGGTAAGTACTAAATGTTCAGTAATACATGTTTCGATATCATTCCTAAACAAGTGTACCTGATATATAGGTGTTTGTCTTACCTTGGGATCCGACATGCGGGCCACACCTCCGTCCCGGCGGATATCTGCTGGAACCCTCTCGAGCGCCATCACTGCGCATGCCTGAAAAATAAAGAATATCATATAAATGTCTCATCATCGCAGATATGAGCGTCGCGAGGATCATATTTGGCACATTTCTTTGATATTCATTGTGTGTAAATAGTGTGAAATGTTGCGACAAGAGAAAATAAGTGATTATCACATACCGCAAATAATGTAAAAGAATCGTTTGTGTTTTTAGATATAAGTTTAGATCTCAATGTTCAAAGGTCATAGTTCTCACAGAAGTAAACACTATACCATAGTATACTATGGTCCTACATTAAGTTTTCGCGATGTCAGTATACGAACCCCGGCCTCCTCGGCGATTCGAGCCTCCTCCGCGTTGGTGACGTCCATGATGATCCCCCCTTTGGCCATCTGGGCAAGGCCGGCCTTCACCTTAAATGTGCCCGTCTGACCCGCCTTGGGACGATCATTCGCCCCAATCAGGTTCGTAACATGGAAACCTGGCAAACAGCATGTCAATATCATGAATTTGGGCTTTCTTCCACTTACCTTGAATTTTGAACTTCCTGCCATTTATTAATTATTCATAGCAGAACAGAAGTTCTTAGAATTCTAAAAATTTAATTTAGTATACAACTCGAACTTTCTTAAGGAAAACAACTAAGAATGTATATGCATAATTGATCAATTAAAGAATTATACAATACAATAGTAAGCAAACATAAATCTTTATGTAAAAATGAGAGCTATGGTTACGTTATGATGAGCGCTATATTGATGCATTGATGAACGCTATGATAATGTAATGAAAGTGGTATTGTTACGTAAGAAAAAACGCAATAGAAACATAATGATGAACGCCATAATAATGCACCGATAAACGCTATACTTATAATTATAATGATGAACACTATAGTTATAAAATGATAAACGCTATGGTAAAGTAACGATGCTCGCTATGATTGCGTTATAATGAACACTTTAATAATGTAATGATGAACGCTTTAATTATGTAATGATGAACGCTTTAATTATGTAATAATAAACGCTATGATTATAAAATGGTGAATGGTATGGTAATTTTACGATGAACGTTATATTTATGTAATGATGAACGCATTAGAACATCTTTGGTGTTATCATATATGCTAAACGTACAATGGAAAAACACATGTTCAATTATGCGAAAGCTGCTGTATTGATAATTACCAAATGTATAATAAAAATCTACGAAAGGTTTACAATTGCATAGTGTTGAATTAAAAGTAAAAATAACTTTTAATAAAAAAGTATGCAATTCTTCACAGAATTAATAAAAAATAATAAAGGAGCAGAATAATAAATCTTACCATTGGTAATTTTCTCCGTCATGTTCGGTATTCGGCCTTCTTAACTATGAAAATCGGCTGTTAGTGGAAGACGTATACAACCTCTATCTCAATCCGAATGTCGAATGATGCAAACGCCGAGCAAGTATTTGCGCATGCGAAGTTTACATAAACATCATAGTGTAAACAATAGATAACGGCTTATTGTCTAAATAACAGTTTGTACCAGTTGACAAAGAAGCTTTTATAAACTTGCTGGATAAAACCGGTTTTAAGGTCGGTTTGAGAATTATGACATAGGGTGTTCCTGTGATTGCAATAGGGACATATCGTGTAGAAGACAAACCGTAAGTAGAGCTTAACATTTTAATATGTTATTTCTTTACGTAAGTTAAAACATTCACGATATAAGTATTCGTTAACTAAATATTTGTGTATGCCGTATACTTAAGGACTACATCCTAACTTTTATAATAAACCAATGTCTAGATAATTATAATTTTCATGAATGTACGTGCATTTTTCTCAAATATATAAACACATGTATTTGGATAATATTGTCATAAGAAAAGCAAACTATGCAAAACAAACTCGATAATGTTCGCGAACTTCCATTTGCACGTGCAGCACAATGAAACCACACCCGCATGAGGTTAAACGAGCGTAAGTGGATCACTTATTTAATTGAAATTGTAATCGATGTTCTCAAACAACAATGAGCGAAATGTCAAGTTGATATTTTGAACCGTGTTTGAGAAATAAGACATATATAACAAGGTGTTATGTTAATTTTGTGTACACTTGATAAAGTTTCATTTTAAATTTAGACTGCGAAGTCTCACAATTAATGACCGCGGTCATTGCCCGATCAATGAGCCTACAGCGATTAAGGTTCATGTAGAGGCTTCAGTTAGAAAAATGTGGGACCCCTAGCATTGAACTCAAATTTGACTAAATGAAGAGCGCCACATTGAAAATGTTTACATATTTGCTTAAAAGGATGGTTTTCCTACAAACTGCTACCAATTTTGTGCAGCAAAGTCCCATACCATCGACAAAATCAATCAAAATACAAAGCGATTTTAACACAAAAATAGACATTATTTTCAAAAATCTGAATGATTTTTATTCAACGTATTTCGGCGGAAAATTATATAACTAGTTAATAATATCGACATTGATGAGGGCAAGTTACGCTTTAATATTAAAAAAAAATTACATATCTAGAAATATCAAAACTCGAACACATGTCATTTCATGACGATGGGGGCAGACATTTTTAAATTAATAAAATTGAAAGAAACATGCTAAAAACTAACTCATCGCCTAATTGACATTCCAAACGGTTGACGATGACAAATGCATTGGATTGTAATATTTCCGTTGATGTGTGCACACTGCATGATCAGACCTCATAAACACACCAAAAAATAACTTTGTAAAAAGCATTTCACCAATGTTTACAATTGTTGTCGAATCACATGTACTTGTATTATTGCGCACAAAATAGTAGGCTTACAGTCTGACAGAAAGATCGATACGAAACTCCGTTCAATTCATCACGGTATACTATTTTATTGATAATATATAATAATAATTCGCTTCAACATAAATACATCCTTGTTTATCATAGTGATTTATGTATACAAGAATCATACCACAATACTGGAAAATATATCAAGCTCCATATTGATACTTTCTAAATTATCAGCTTTGCATTTGTTTCGGCGGATCCTCTTATTTACAACAAGTACACGAACATAACACTTATAACAAACGTGTGCGTCCTGTAGAACGAAACTAGTACATACAAATTATAACCTTAACAATAGTATTTACATAATTGGAACACATAATACAATATACATGCAAACATATTGGGAAATACTATTGGCACAAAAAGTATTTTTTCTTTACGCTTCAGATGCCACCAGGAGACCTCAAGTCTGGTGTTGCCATCGTCACAGTGGGGTTGCTCGAGATCCAAGGCGCATTCCTAGAACACAGGGTGGCTCTGCAAAAAGCGGCCCGGTTACTCAGCAAACCCATTGACCTGCACCTTGTGGAGGTCAGAACGGCCGAGCAGCTGCGCCCAGAGATGGACGCTCTCATTATCCCGGGCGGGGAGAGCACAACGATCAGCATCTACTTGAAACGGAACAGCATGGAGGAGCCCTTACGTCACTGGGTTCAGAATCCCGATCACGTGACCTGGGGAACATGCGCGGGCATGATTCTGCTGTCAAAGCTAACGGAGAACCAGAAACAAGGCGGTCAGTCATCGGTGAGTCGAATAGTACGATATTTATCTAGTAAATTAAAATACCTTATGGGAGAACACATACAAACAAGGGACAAAATTGTCACAAAACCAGGTTTTCATTGTGAAAAAAATCTGATAAAGGGAGACAACTCAAACTGAACTTTTGAAATGAACAAACAAAATTAACCCCCTTTGTAAGTTTGTTTTTAAAAAAAAAATCTATTTTTAGTCGTGGCGACCTTGACATTGGAGATATTGACGTGATTCTTTCGTGCGACACACCGTCCCATGATGGTGAACAAATGTGCCAAATGATTTTAAAATCTCATAATGAATGATATAGTTATAGCCCAGACAAGCTCATTTATGGCTATTTTTTACCTTTGAACTCAAAGTGTGACCTTGACCTTGGAGATATTGACGTACTTTTTTCGCGCGACACACCGTCTAATGATGGTTAACAAATGTGCCAAATGATTTTAAAATCTCACAATGAACGACAAAGTTATGGCCCGGACAAGCTTGTTCCGCCAGCCAGCCAGCCAGCCCGCCAGCCAGCCAGCCAGCCAGCCCGCCCGCATTCGCCAATCTAATAACCAGTTTTTTCCTTCGGAAAACCTGGTTAAAAACTAATACAAGACCCTTAATATATCCAAAAATTACAATTCATTCATCTAATTATGGTCATTGTCAATTCATCGCTGTCAAAACTTGCTTTTTTTCGTATTATTCAATTCAAGCCTAAAGGAACTGTTTTTTTAAATAGAAATTGTGTCATGCATTTTAGCTCGCTGTTATGGACATTGACGTTTCCCGGAATTACTTCGGTAGACAAGTGCAAAGTTTCGAAGCCGATGTACGAATGAGCGACAGTTCACTCAATAAAGCGTTTAAAAAGGACACATTTCAGGACACATTCCCCGGTGTTTTCATCAGAGCACCGGCAATATTGGAACTTCTCAGTGACGATGTGAAAGTCCTCGCAACCGTAAGTGACCCTAATACCGGGGCGGAAGTGATCGTTGCTGCGCAGCAAGACAACATGATCTCCACAGCGTTCCATCCCGAGCTAAGCGAGGACTGTGCATGGCATGTGTATTTCCTGGAACAGATTGTCAACAAGAAAGCAACGTGAACATTCTGATATGTTTGTCAGTGCTCATTCGTGTTATGTTTAAGATTTAACATTATTTATATGTATTTTACCTTTTTTTACACGAACATGCATTTATAATAAAACCGGGCATAATGCATGTGCGTTAAGTGTCATCCCAGATTAGCCTGTGAAGTCCGCACAAGCTAATCAGGGACGACACTTTCCGCTTTTATGGTATTTTTAGTTTCGAGGAAGCCCCTCCTTACCGAAAATCAAGTTTAGGCGGAAAGTGTCGTCCCTTATTAGCCTGTGCGGACTGCACAGACTAATCTGGGATGACACTTTACGCACATGCATTATGCGTAGTTTTCTCAGAACGCGACTCAAATAGTTTTCAGACACACAGTAATATGTATTATTGTCATATCTATATCTTATGACCAACGCGGAGCCAACGTATAGGGAAGATGCGACTTCACAATAGCCATTACAATGTTTCATGCTGTACTAACTAAACAATTTCTACTATACAATTAAACAATATATTGTTTTCAGCGATAAATAATTATGAAATTAAAATACCTTTAAAGTTTTAGACCGTTTAAGCATTTTTGCTAACACGTGAATATATGTACCGTGAACAGCTATGCATACTAACGGAACAAGGTATGAGAGTTTTCGTTACTGTCATGTCATCATTCGGGAGGCCCCATGTTGTCAATATTCGCAATATTCTCGTAATGCATTCTGTGAAAGTCGGGGTAGTCGGTAAAGTCGCTGACGGGTTGCATTTTGGTCAGAATAGCCTTGATGTTAGTTGGGATATTTTCCGCGTTGACGACATCTGGACGTATGTGTAGGTAAACCACTTCAAGACAACGACGGTAAAGTGAGTACACTGAATTAAAAAAAATGAAATAAGCCATAGGTTGTTATTCAATTATTTTTCCACCGAATGTTTCGTTGTGTATCGGTAAATAAACATGTAATTGGAGGTGTGATATGCAGAGATCACACCGCGGGGGAGTGTGGGGGGGGGGGGGGGGGGCGTTAGCCGGGTTTGTTAAATAGGCGCGCATCATTACGACAAGACCGATACGCAGCGGAAAAACACAACACATTTAATTCGTAGAATATTGATACTTTTGCAAATTAAAAGTAAATAATACTTTAATATGTTGTGCACAAATTTCGGACGGCTTCAAGCAGGGACCTATATAGGTCCCTGCTTCAAGTTGGCATTGTTTACGAGTTGTTGTTTTACACCAAACGAACCTTTTGATCAAAAGTCTATATGAAGATCAACATGCAGTTTCATCATGGACTTGCTAGTAAAAATGAATATGATTGCATCCACATTGAATATTAGAATACGGAACATTTAGCCGTATTAATTTCATTTAAGGGCATGACGGGCGCTGTACACAGAATTCTCATAGAGGCAAAAGAAATGAAGGCGTAGCGTACAGGTTCACATAATGTTATAATAGTCAGTGACATTTAAAACATTAATACTTTACAAACAATCTCTGCATTAACATAATTGCCTCCCAAAATGTAAGCCTTCATGCCTGCTGAATCATCTTAGCAATGATATATACCGGCACATCAAATCATCAAGACACAGCTCGGAAAACAAACTTAACACATTTGACAAGGTTTTGTTTCGAAAATTCTACGTTTACTTTGTTTAATCCCCATTTACGTTTTATGAAAAGGCATTTATAAAATTATATAAAGATGTATAGCGCACATACTGTTTTGTTCAGTTCTTTTACTCAATTCTTAAAAAAAAATCAACAGCTCCGGTTATGACTAAGGAAACTTAATCAAACTACCAAAAGACACATATGACACATTGATATGTTCGCAAAGTTTAACGAGTTTTTTAAAACTGAACCGCAGAATTTTATAAGTATGCTTTTTGAACACAAACATGCAATTTTTTTGTATATAATGTATCTTGAATTTTCTTTCGCACCGTTAAATTTAAGCAACCCTTTTGAAAAACACTGTTGTAATAATGTATTACCCGTCCGAGCTTACAACTATGGGGAATCCCCAAATTCCGCGTTCATGAACTCCCCCGCCCCCTCTGACTAGTAGGCAACATTGCGCTTCCTTTTATTATACAATATTGCGAGGACAGCGAACTCAGTAACATTCGCGCCCAAACGTCTCAATAAATTATTGTTTAGGCTACTTGCCAGGTATGTGTATGGACACGAGTTCTCTGTTGTCCTCACTAAAAACCTGGTTATCCCTTTGTTCTTGCGGAAAGAACGCCATTTCTCCGTTGAACAACAATGGGTAACTGGTCACAACGTCGTAAGCTATCCACGGGTGCGTGACATATGTGTTCATTAGGAGGCCCCGACCTGGTGGAATGTCGCCGTACCGGACTCGTTTACCTTTATAGTCCAGCCACAGCAGGCAAACATTACGATTAGTCGTGTTCACAAAGCTGACAAACGCCCTTATGTCATTATTAAGCGATTTAAATGGCTGTGTGAATCTATTTTGAGCCATTATCAAGTACGATAATGTTCGTCAGCTATGTGATATAAAATGTAAACGATGAACATGTATTACATTATCACCGGTTAGAGGTTACATTCAACTTATATCCTCCCCCCCCCCCCAATCAAAATAAGATTATGTGGTAGTTTTATTAGTCGAAAGAAATGAACCTAGAACATTACTACACACATTAAAAATAACTGATATAATACTTAAGTTTACTTACAGTACATTTATATATACAAGTACACTTACTCAACGCTTAATATCAATTATACCGGCCACGGGTGTTTCAAATGTGAAATATCCGAGACATTGTACAAAATCTTGACTAAATTAAGTCTCGTTTGAATACAGTACATCCGCTAATTTGAAAAGCATGCTCTATATGTTCGTTAAAAGGTTCACGTCTGCAACATTTATACCATCGCGTAAGTTGATTCCTATCCGAGTAATTATATATATATAGTGTATATCATATTTGTTATTTAGCCGTGCCGATCGGATGCTTCAGCACGTAGAATCGGTATGGCTTAATCGTTTTTGCACGTGGGTTATTAAATCAGAAAAAAACACACAAAATTAGTTAAAACAACAATATGGCTCATATGAATATTATGGAGCGCAACCGCGCATGTTGGCATTTTGCAGACAACCGACACCACGTGCTTAAGCTTCCTATCGTCACGGATGAATGACTTTATAGTGAACTTAAAGGGATCTTTTCACGCTTTGGTAAATTGACAAAATTGAAAAAAGTTGTTTCAGATTCGCAAATTTTCGTTTTAGTTATGATATTTGTGAGGAAACAGTAATACTGAACATTTACCATGGTCTAATATAGCGATTATATGCATCTTTTGACGGTTTTAAAACCTAAAAATTATAAAGCGTTGCAACGCGAAACGATTGAATAATTTGGAGAGTTCTGTTTTTGTCGTTAAATTTTGTGAAACTACGAAGATTACTTATATAAGGTATAAAATACTTCTAGTAAGTGAACTCGGCGGAATAGCTCAGTAGGCTAAAGCGTTTTTACTTCAGGACTCTGGCAGGACTCTAGGGGTCACTGGTTCGAAACCTGCTCCGGGCAATGTTCTTTTCCTTTTTTAAATTTTATTCTTGATTTTTTACTGGAGCTTTTACGATCCAATGTTTACATTTATCAATATAAAGCATTTAATGAATAAGTTAAAAAATGCCAAAATCTGTGAAAAGGCCCCTTTAATGTTGTCGAATGATGAAATGTGCAATTTTAAATCAAAATCTTTACTTATGACTTAGACTTAGATATAACAGTTGAAAACGTGCTTCGTATAAAAGTCACTACGTGCGCGTTGCGTTGTGTAGAACTCGCCAATTGTAACTTACCAAGAGTCTACACGTTGCGGCTTCACTATTAATATACACATTGTATGTAGACAAAAAACAATCGGAGCCCAGATATATTGTAGGTAATTACATTTTATACGCTTCAATCATTTTTATTTTCGTTCTTTACGTTTACATTTTGTTAATATCTGTATTGACGAATAACCACTAAATTGTTGGTAATAATGACCGTATTATACAAATACTTTGGTAGAACAGTGTACGAGACTTATAAAATAAAAGCCACGGGAACACATGCAGTTAAATGTATGCATTTGAAACGAAACTTGGTGGCAATTAAAACTAGCAACACCATGTTAAACAAATGCTAATGTTGTGTAAACCACGAATCGAATAACAAAACTTGGCATGCGTGAATATGACTGCAGGGCAAAAGAACAGCATACATCAAACATGATATAAACATAATTAATTGTCGGACAAACTTAAGAACATTCGTCTAAACTTAGTCGTTATTTTTCCAACATCAGTTGTCATGATGATACACATTGCCAACTGTTGGTCTCGCGAGCTACTTGGTTATAATCTTGTCATGCATAGCATACATGCATCAACGCATCTAAAAAAACGAAGGAAAATTTACATTGTATAAGTGGTGATTCAGACGAACGCTACTTAAAAAGATGACGCTGTTTATTTAAAACGTGAGCTTACGTCAGTGATTGTTTTCACCAGTTACGACTCGCATACACAATAACATGTTTATGTAAACACGCGTGCAAGCAACACGGATAGTTCGTAATAAATGTTCTTTTCTGTATACTATACTTCAAGTAATAATTAATATCGAGTTTAAAAAACAATAGACTGTGGACATAAACTGACAAAATTAATGGCGAATATCGTTTGCCTCGTTGCGCTGTTCTTCGTACAATGCATCTACGCACATGGTCCGTCGAACTCAGAGGGAATCAGCGAGTCTAGCACAACCCTGTTTTTGTACACGTGTAACGGCGACAATGGAGTCCCGTGTAGCGGGCACGGGAGTTGCTACTCCGGAGTTTGCTCTTGTAATATTGGCTTTACGGGCATCACGTGTGAATTACAGATCGGAGGGGCCCTCAACGTCAACAATACAGAGATAAGGGACCGTTCGTTACTGGACCTTCTTCAGTCAGGTTTCAATTTACTTTCAACGCTAGACACGGAAATGGCGTCGTTTAGGAGTGGAAATAACACCGTGGAAGTTGCCAACTTTCCTGTTATGGAGCGAGAAACCGTTGTACCACTGAGCGCGTGTAGCGCCACTGAGAGAGATCCCTGTAATGGCAACGGACGTTGTCGATCCGGCGCGTGCGATTGTATGCCTGGATACTCCGGATTTCGTTGTGAACTTTCATCATCGGTTGGTTTCTGCAACACGTACAGAGCGTGCGCAGAATGCACCGCGTTCTTAGAGGTTTGTCCAGACAGCTGCGCTTACATGGCACAGTTCAATCTTGTGTATGGCTTCCCCACCACCGTGTCGTCCGGGTTTGGGTCATGCCGCTCTCGAAGTGCCGTGCGCCGCTGCTCTATCTTTTACATGCAGGAGAGCGAAACCCCACAGGGATGGAAGACCATTATTGTGAAACCTTGTCCAAGTGAAATGGACCCTTTGTCATCAGTTCCACCATTTATATCAACAACGTCATCCGACGCTTCTGTTTTTGATGACAAAACATCCGCTACCACAGGAACCACCCAATCATCGACTTCTCAAAGTGTGAGCACTTCCACTACCGGATTTACACGATCATCGACGTCCCAATCTTTGAGTACGTCCACTATCGGAACTACACGATCATCGACTTCTCAAGCTTTGACAACTTCCACCACCGGAACTACCCGATCACCGACTACTCAAGGTGTGAGCACTTCCACTACAACCCCGACCATCAAGGCTATTCTGGACACTCCGACGCCACTTCCTACAGACACTCAACACGACGGACACAAAGTCGGTCACTCTGATAGAGCAACAGCTGCTCCGAAAGGTGCCGGTTCCGCCTCCCATGCCAACCTGGTGCTGTTCCTTGGTAGTATCGTGGTACTTTTGAACATCTGACAGCATGACGTTTAGTTTGGCAAGTGTATTGATCATGCTTATCTGGGATTTCCTGCATTTACTTACAATGAAAGAAAAACGGACTAATATTTTGTATTATATACGTGTATGTTCACTAAACTTATGCATACGCCGTAACTAAGTTTATAATGTAGTTAGTATGACCCTGTGCATTTTGTTTGTAAAACGCTTTAAGCGGATTTTCTGCAGTAAAGAATGGTACAATATGTGCACTTAAATGGTCGCAAATTGAACGTACAAATAGTAATAGTTAAATGCCAAATAATATTTTATAGATACATGTTAGATGTTAAATAAAAATATAACTGAAGACGAAAATCGTTTATTTCACGCATAATTTAACAAAACAGAAAATATACATATAGTTGAATATTATCAGCTACGTGTATCTAATATCCGCCATCAATTAACGTCTTTAACATATACATGTGTATCATTTGAAATTTACTACTTGAATGACAGATGCGAAAGGCAAAGTTGGCATTTGATTGTCAAATTATCGACGCATTTTCCAGTTTAGGGCTTATCAATTATTATTTGGAAAGAAATTTCATGTATACTTTTCATAGTTTTTATTTAAAAAATACTATAAGAACGAAAATACATTCTCTTCAAATTTAAACACCTTGATTTTAGCAGATTTTTAGAGGGTATTTTTAAAATGTGTAATATAGAAAATATCACGAGTCAAATGTAAATCCGATTTTGTGTATCATTTAAATACAGCTATGAATAATGACCATCCCCATTTAAATGCAATAATGACCCTGGGAAACAAAAAAATGCCGCCCAGCGTACTTAACTGCTTTAAACCGATGTCTTATTACTAACCCATTCATACCTAGCGTCTAGAAAAAAGGCTTTGGCAAGCAGCGTAGACCCAGATGAGACGCCGCATGATTCGGCGTCTCATCAGGTTCTGCGCTGCTTGCTTAACGGAATTTCTGTAAGAAATATTCTAAATATAGAAATAAATATACTGGACATCCCTAATTGTTTAAATGAATTGATCCAATTTAGAAGGATGGGAGAGTCCACTAGGCATAAATGGGTTAAAGAATGTGTGACGTTTTAATATAAGAAAGATATGAATAACAAGTATCTAAACGATGATTACTAGTATTTTAGCATTAAAATATTGTTGGACTTGAATGACACTTTTCCTTTAGGTTATCTATTTCACGGCACATTACTTATAACGCACGAACATTTGAAATGTGAGATCACTTATACCTTCGGGTTAGGGCATCTAAATACAATTAAGATAGACATAAAATCAATCCGTTTCGATTATTTTCTTCGAATTCCTGAATACCTCATAAGCATACTTTTATTCGTGAACAAGTCAAGCATTATTTCAATATGTAGTGTTCTACCGGGGTATGTGGCTGTGATATCTGTACAATACTATGTGTTATTTATAAACATTTGAATGACATAATATCAATGCAAAATACTGTTAAAAAAATTATTTTGTCGAACAATTAAATCATTTAAATAAAAATATCTTTCAACTTAAATATAAAAAGCGATCATATACGCAAGTTCGGTGGTTTGTTTGGTGATTGTATCTGTGTGCGAATATATATATATATATATATATATATATATGATTATTTTGTTTCACAAAAAATAGCCGCGTTTTAATACACGGTTATTTATAAAAATATATAAATAAATTTAATAAAACAAAATTATAACAGTTAAAAAGACATATACATATAATTATATTCCCATATGTAAAGCATTAATTTATAAACATAACTAACTTGATACATTTGTACAGGCAAAATATAGAAACTTTATTCAAGCACAACATTATTGTTCAAGGGCCATATTTATCTTTCAATATCATCAAGGGCGACTATTTCTTAGGCGTCCTGGGTTTCTGCTCAATTGCTTTACGGGAACCTATCTCGAGGCGACTCATTTCCGCTTCCGGTGCGACGCCTCTAGTCGTTTCATTGCGTTTCTGAAATAGAAGTTACTTTTCTATACATGGCATGTGTAGGCATGTTTGCGTGTCAGATATAAAATCACCGTAATAATCTGTTAAATAACGAGTGAAATCCAAAAATTATGATTTTATCATTATGGTCTCTCCTTCACCCGTTACTTAACATATGATGTTATATCTAAGTTTTTATATGATTATATCTGACACACATATTTAATTCCTTGGTTAAATGCAGTCTTATGAGTCAGCAAACGAAGAGAATGGAAATGGACAGCAGTAAAAACATGCAAATCAACAGCAATCAATTACGCTTTGATTATTACTTTATTTAATTTATTTTTAATGTTTTGGATGAACTGAAACATGAATACAGTTTTCGTTTCGGTCGTGATAATAACCAATGGTTATAATGTCCGTATTTCGAACTTGTCGCCATTATTTCAGATCCAAAATTATATGTATTTCATCGATGCATCGCGTTTGTCGCGAAATAAATAACCCAATGTTTAAGCAAACAGCGCAGACCCTGATGAGACGCCGCATCATGCGGCGTCTCATCTGGGTCTACGCTGTTTGCCAAAGCCTTTTTTTCTAGACGCTAGGCATAAATGGGTTAAAATCCCCATGTATCAAAGTCCCACTATGTACGGCCTACCCGCTCCTGATATCTTCGCTCGTAGTACGCCATGTCGTCCTCGCCTGGTCGTCGCCTGGAGGACACGCGCTCAGCCTGGTCGTCGAATATCTCGTCATCCGGGCCCGTCAGACCTGTAGTCACGTGATAGTAAATACCACAAACAATGAGGGATTTTCCTTACTTAAGTAAGACCTATTTATGCGCAAAAAGTGATTTCAATTCACCCGACCGATCCCGACACTCAAACTTAATAGTTCGAAAATTTACTTATCTTGCATTAAAACATGTTAAAGATAGATTTTGGAGATATATGTCCTATTTTTTTTATCCGTGTTAAACTTGGAAATAACTCGTATATTGCTATAAAAAGATAATAACAATATTTGGTCAACTTATAAACCTTCCATTTTTTTAAAGATGTTATTGGAAAAAATGTTGGGGCTTTAAGTGCACTACAATTCATTTTTGTAGCGAGATCATAGTATACTTGTATGCATTTCTACTTTTTGTGAAAAAGTTAACATTTCTTTTTAAAGAGAATATTTAATACGAGTTATTGAAACTAATTCAAATACATGACGTCTTAAAACTATACAATTCATACGACAATTTTGCGACGAATAGAACAGTGCAATATTTGCGGTTTTGAAATGTAAACGTTTCTTTTAATTGATTGCTTTTAACCCATCATTTAATTTGTCAACGTGATTTAATTGCTTAGTGAACATTTATTAATTAATCAAAAACCTGCCAAGCTTAATTCTAATGTACTATTGCTATTATTCTTCCGTTTCAATGGATGAATAAACACCGCAGCATTAATCACATGATGAATTGCCCATATTCACAATAAAATTTCAAACAATGGTAAAGTTAATACTTATTTCGGGTTTAAATATAAACAAAATGGTTTGATACCATTTACTAGCATCCTGACTCAATAAGTACTGTATGTTGCAAAGATTTCAGCCATTAAACATCTACACGTGAGAAATATCTTGCGCATAATAAAAAAAGAACAAAAAAAGTTCGGTTGAACTGCCTACTCTATTAAATGGAGATGTAAGGATAAACACACATTGAAGTTTTCCTTTTTTTTCTCGTGCTGAGAAACTAGAGGTTACACTCTACCTGACGCCTTCTTGCGCATCTGATGTTGTTTAATGGCTTGAACGTTGCTTCTTAGGAAGGGATTATCCGATGATGTCACAGACTGCTCTAGAAAACCCTTATTTGGAGCCCCTAAAATATACATTCGAAGTAAATGACAAATACTAGAAGTACCGGTATACATGTATGAGTCTTTTTAACACATACGTTTTACACCGACAAGAAAATTAAACGATCACATGAACGGCTATTGATATGAACAAAAAGAAAAATATGTACTGGTAAACATTTGGAGATAACTACAGAAACATTTATATATTAAATTATTAAGAACATCATAACTGTGATAAGACATAATTAAAAAGTGTGTGGTGACACCTTTTCCGCTCGGGTCCAGCCTCATGTATCCATCCGCCATTGAGGAGAACCCCGTGATACCGCCCATGGCCGCGTACGGTGTCGCCTCGCCCAGGGGGTGGCCCCGGGCCTCCCGTTCCTCCCCTGTCTCCACGATCATACGGTGATCGCTGAGTGGCGAGCCGCAACCACAGCTGAACGAACTCTTGAAACCCGTGCATTTAGTGCAACCCGCTGAAGTGAAATACAGATACGGCATTAAATACAACCCTTATAGGTATAAATAGCATCTAAAGGTACGTCATTTGGGGTATGCCGTTATAATGGAATTGTTTTTTTATTTAGCGATTCCGTAATACATTTTTACTGTCAGCGAAACAGCTATGTAAACCATTTTAATTCGTCTATTTTGTTTAAAATGAATATGACCCTTTCAAACACATATTTCTGCTGACTGACGAAGCTAATTGTCCCAGCGATATAGTGACTGTAAAGTCAAATTCTGTACCTGATACTTAAATTCTATTTTTCACATTCTTACCCTTCGAGCACACAAATTTTCCGAACTCCTTGTGCTCGTCTGCGGTATGTTTACAATGGCAACGAATGGGTTGGGATCCATTCAGTGGCACATAATGGTATGAGGCACATTTACACCCAGAGGAGCGACACGGCAGCTTAATGGGTCGCTCGCTGGGAACCACGTCGAAGTCGGTTTTGTGCTGCTTGTAGCGGTGTTTGCAGAAACACGGGGTCTCCGGTCCCACCAGCTTACAGTCCATCCCGGTTGGCGACGTAAAAGCGGTGTACAGCCGATTCTTCATGCGCTTTATAGATTTAACATGAAGAAAAAGTAAGTATTTAGGATTATACTGGCTTTTAAACATTAGTATCAAAACAGTTGTACAGCTTCTTGCATAGAGATCATAGAGACATGCCACACATTGTAAGGGTACTTGGCTTGCGGGCTTCAGCTAATATCAATACATTATTGACTGTAAAAAATAAATTATAAAATATATAATTATAATTCTCAATAAGATCAAGCATGCATAAAATTATCACATGCTTTAAAGGGGCCTTTTCACAGATTTCGGCATGTTTTGAAGTTTTTTATTAAATGCTTTATATTGATAAATGTAAACATTGGATCTAAAAAGCTCCAGCAAATAAAATCAAGAATAAAATTTGAAAAAAAGGAGAAAAAGTAGCCCGCAGCAGAACTCGAACCAGTGACCCCCGGAGTAAAAACCAATTAGACCGCTCGGCCATCCTGCCAATTGTATATTGGTGACGAATTTTATACTTAATATAACCAATCTTCGTAGTTTCACAAAATTAAACGACAACAACAGAACTCTCCAAATTATTCAATCGTTTCGCGTTGCAACGCTTTATATTTTTCAGTTTTTTATCGTCAAAAGATGCATTTAATGGCTATATCAGACCATGTATTACTGTTTCCTCACAAATATCATAACTTAAACGAAAATTTGCAAATCTGAAACAACTTTTTTCAATTTTGTCAATTTACCAAAACGTGAAAAGAGATCATTGTATTTTTCTTTGGCTCAACGCTTTTAAGTGTCAGTTCACGATAGTTCAAATAAGGTTAAAACCCAAAAGAAGTGTCCTTAAGTATGACAGGTGACCGGTAGCTGTGGGATCCGACAGCGAGAGTGCAGAAATATCCTTTTACCTATCCTTTTAGTTAATGAAAAACAGTGTCTTTATGTTGCCAAATATTTGCTCATATTATCATTATAATTATTGTCTTAACTCTAGTTATATCGATTTATTACATAATATTTTACTTTTACCATGTTTAAATAGTGTAGCCGGTATTGTTTTATTGCTTAAGTTCCTTACAGCATTCTTATTTATATCACACATTTTAAGATCATTTATCCTTTAATTAATGCTGCATAATATTATCAATACCTCTTATTTTTTATCAATTTTATGTACATATATATGTTTTGTACAACGCCATTGAATATAATTATATAAATAGGCGTTTCATCAAATTAGCAAGTTTCAAGTTAGTTACCGTTAAACATGAAATTAATGTACTTTGCTTATGTCTGTTAACGCTGATTTCTGTTAACATGTACAAGTTATAATGAACTGGATGCACTTTTTTGTCTACTGATTTTGTTAGCATGTGGTTTTAATACCCAATTCATTGTTTACATGAACATACAATACTCTCATGCATACTGTATATCTTAATTACTCATTTTGCACGCATGTATGACTGTCTTATTATATGAATCACAATGAGCTGTACTATGCTTACATGAATAAAATATTTGTTCTGTTGTTGTTCTTTTATATGTACTGTTATACATATTTTTCGATACTAATTTCGTTCGTTTCACCTCATTTGCAGCTATTGATAGTATTAAGCACATTTACATAACATTTTTAATAATGCTTATTCACTATCCTGTACCGTTAATGAAGTAAACAAATCTGCATGGATACAGATTCAATTTAGCAATTTACTTGACGTGTTTTGCCCTCCGAATATTAAATTAATAAATAGGTTACTCTACCATTGGCAAGACTTTCTTCTTGTACTCCTCAAATTCTTCGGGTGTGAACATTTTCCCGCCGTCATCGTCACCGACAATCCTGCATGGAAATCGTTCAATACTATTAAATCGGAATGAACGAAACAGTTTTTTTATTATAACGTGTTTGGCTTGTGAGACAACTTAAAACGTGTTTGGTTTGTAAGACAGTTTATAGCGTGTTTGGTTTGTGAGACAGCGTATAACGTTAACGCGTTTGGTTGGGGAGACAGCCTGTATCGTGTTTGGATAGTGAGACAGTTTATAACGTGTTTGGTTTGTGAGGCAGCTAATAACGCGTTTGGTTTGTGACACAGCTTACACTACAATCAAGTTAAGTGCACTAACACGGATTGCACCTACTAGAGCTTACACATTTTAGTAGAAAGATTGATATTCGAACTGTACGTTTGTTACGCACCTTTTGTATTCCACGTAATCGTCTACAGCCTGGCCTTTCGAGGCATCAAACTTCAAGTGATACTGCTGCTCAGCCATTATGAACAGTTGTCGCGGGCACTTCCTCTGTACTTGCAAACAAGTGTAGCACAAACTGTTTTAAGATTTGAAATTCAAAACTCACGCCAATATCTGATGTACAGGTCCACAAATCAGTATAAATCAGTATGCTTTGAAAGCACAATTTACGTTAACGTTTTCGAATCGTGTAAACCAATAGTTAAACTCATTGATTATTATTAAAACCATTTAAACAAAACAGGCTAGTAAATATTAACATTTGCATAGAAAAATGCGATAATATTTACAAAATTGACTTAATATACACCTTACCTTGAATGAACGAGGTGAAGCTTCCTAATCGTCGTGTTTAATTTATTAAATGAAACGAACATTTGGTCTTGGTAGAAATAATAAACAGATCGATAAGCAATCGATTGGAACAAGTGTATTTGAATGGAGCGCATAATAAATCGACCCAAAATAAACGAAAGTATGATGAAAATTTGCGTAGGCTGTTGTGGTATAAAGCTACATGTGGGTATTGGGAACGCCCAAATGTATACCGCAAACAACATCATCACCATGTGAACACCGTTCATATGAATATTATGATATCGACTCTCAGACGCCCTGTTAATACAATTTGCATCGCGAATGAAAAAACAAGACGTTTATCATAAGACTTGATAAATTGGAAATAAAGGTTGATATCGTTTCTTTTGAGAAGGAAGCACAACCTGACCTGTCGCACCTCTAAACGCTACATGTTTAGTAATTTTGGAATGAGATCGCTCGGCACAGGACATGGCGCAAAACGTATTTATTATCAGAGAGAGACAACACTGTCAGAAAAACGTACGTATTCCTGAACAAAGATCTTGGCTTTCAATCAAATGACGGGTTTCAAATAATGGTATACGTCAGTTTAAGCGTTCTAAAACTACCGAAATAAAATATTGTCATGAAATCTTTACATTATCTAACCACACATCTTTGCCGTACTCGTTTAGCGGGTATGTAAATTGTACTTGAAGGACTGAATAGGCTACCAAAATTTTCCAGTAAGCTATAAATAACACTGGTGGACTTCCAATTTTTTTTATCGAAAAGTATTGTGCTAAAATGTTTCATTTATAAGAAACAATAGTGTTTTTAAAGACCCGCGTCATGCGAAAATGGCTCTTATGCAATATGCGGCCAGCGTAGCTATGTTGCAGCCTGCGCATCTCGCAGTTTTGACAAAAGATACCACGAAACCATGCGCAGTTCCTAACCAGACAGCGCAATCGCGGAGACTGGGCATGAGCTACGCTAGCCGACGCGTCATATTAACCATTTCCGCATGACGTGGTTCTGATTTGAATGTGTCGAAAGAAAAATGCCTGTTAATAAAAATATTCAAATACCATATATTTCGATGGTGAACAAAAATACTCATAATAAGCCATGTGAGGACACATGATCTCCCAGAGTTTGATTTTAATTTACGTACATTAAAGCGTGGATTGAATAGGCTACGTGCAATTTATATTGTACACAAATTTAATGCGGTGAAAATTCGACTGACAAGTGACAAAAACAACAATTCACTCCTTTGTTTTAAATCTTATTATTTAAAAAAACTTATATTTCTAACTTTATTTCAAAGTCAGGATATTATACTTTAGCGTTTCCGATCGTTAAAATTGCAAATGACGATTGTATCTTTCAGCTGGCGATTAAAGTTGAAAATGTAAAAGAAAAGGCGACTGTAAAATTAAGTAACAAGGTTTCTCTATAAATGTTACAGTATTCCCTTCTTTCAAATAGCTCGGTAAGCAGCTGGAGCGTGCACGTCGCGACCGGGCCGGGGCGAGTCACCCGCAGAAGATTTTCTTGAAAACTTTTCCGAAGAATCGCCAAGCGGAATAGTAAATTTCCGTAGGTTGAATAGTGGTTTCACTTCATCGTCTGAGGAGGGTCGGATAGGGGAACTTCTGCGTGCGGCTCTGTTAATCCAGCGAGTACCGTCATCCATCGAGCCGGACGTCCTGCCTTTCAGAACCTGGAAGGATCGCCAAGCGGAATTGTAATTGGCCGTAGGTAGATAGTGGTTTCACTACATCTCCGGAAGAGGAACGGGAGCCGCGGAGTAGGCAGCGTAGAGGACGGACGGGGCAGACGTGGCAGAGATGCAGACCACGATTTCGAGATGGCCCTTTGAAGATAATGGAAGTGTCCTAGGACGGCGGTACTTAGTACGCTCAACGTACTGAGGAAGCCGTTCTGGGGTTCGGGTCGACGGCTTGTGGCGTCTAGAGGCCATAAAGGCGGCACAGCGCGCGAGGAGCGGGAAGAACGTTAATTTTAACAGTCAGCACTCCCTTGGCGGAGTAACTTTGTCCTTTTAAGGCAACCAAACATGAATTGCATTAGAATCGTCTACCAGTGCACATTAAGGTCTCATTGGCCACCGTGCACTAATCTATTTGGATCAAAATTATTTCGTTGGCGAATACTAGTACCGCCGAAGTAAATTTGACCTACTTTGGCTAAAAATTAAATATTTTCCCCTGAAATATCACATAGGCAAGTTTGCGCGTAATGTAGTTGTGAATAGTCAGCGATGACCTGTAAACAAACGTCTGAATTACACACATACTATAAAGGAGCACCATGTTCCTTCTTCGAGTAATCGCCATAAAGGTTACAGTATACTAAATACTTTTGGTGTTTAATGCTATATCCTCTTAAACCAAAATCGTCATTAATTTGAAGACACAATTCTGTGTATGGGCACTTGCCATAACATGTGGTAGGGGGAAAATATTGTTGTATACTACAAATTCACTGGTTTGCTACTAGGTTGGAGACTACACGAGACTTCGACAGTTGGAAGGAAACCATCATCAACTGGAGAAGCCGGTAAAAAAATGGCCATAAAACAGCGACCGAATCCTGATCATTCTTACATACTGCATGACCTACCTTTTTTATTGTTTAAATCAATTTGTCTTGGAATGCTCTTTAAGAAAAGGTACGGTTATGAGGGTATCTACGAGCAGAGTTTGACTTTATTTTTTGTTAAAGTTGTTGCTTTTTCATTGCATTTGTTAAGGAAATTGTTTAGTATATTTGTGACCATAAACCGCCCCATGGGGTTATAGATATACCACTGATAAGAGATAGCATGACGAAGTTATGGAATATTCAAGCCACATTACATGGGTTCTGGCACAGATGCGTCACGAGAAATTCTCTGAGGTACTTTCTAGTAGCCAAACAGTGATTTTCTCCGACCAACCGGTTCCGAGAATGCTTATGAGGGCGGGGCTACCTGGCGACTATTAATTCGTCTTTCGCATGAGACGTTAAACCGAGGTGCAGTGTACTAGGTGCTATACACCGGGCACTAAAAGATCCAGGGTCACCTCTGGAACGGGGTGTCTCCTGTATCTTGCACTATCCCCCGTAACCAACTAACACGTCTTTCTGGGGGCGATGGCCATATGGGAGACAATCCCGGTGCACTCGATACAAAATAATGAAGCGACTATTATTGTTGATTGACGTCGGTCAACGACATAAGCGTTTATCGCAGATAGATAAACCAATAATTAGAGTTTTACCATGTAAGTGATATACAGGTAATTAATGCAGTACATGAAAGACAGTGTCGTGCATTATCCTCACATCTTTAAATTTGTAACAATAGTTACTTATGAAAAGTTAAAAGCAAATGGTTAGCATTTGAATCCTTATGGCGAGTAAGTTGTAAAACAAATAATCTTTTAAACAATTTACGCGGTAGCAATTTAATGCCAGTACATTTAGATTTCGTTCTGTTATAGTCACGTGTTAATATGTGCTGCATAAAGTCCCTTCGTACGCATCTACGTGTACACCATTCACTATACATGTACGCCATGTAAAACCCGTGTTTTTTAAGATAGATAATCCACTGATAAGATAGCATGACGAACTTATCGAATATTCAAGCCACATTACATGCGTTCTGGCACAAATGCGTCACGAGAAATTCTCTGAGGTACTTTCTAGTCGCCAAACAGTGATTTTCGCCGACCAATCGGTTCCGAGAATGCTTATGAGGGCGGGGTTACCTGGCGACTATTATTGTTGATTGAAGTCAGTCAACGACATAAGCGTTTACCGCAGATAGATAAACCAATTATTAGAGTTTTACCATGTAAGTGATATACCGGTAATTACTGCAGTACATGAAAGACAGTGTCGTGCATTATCATCACATCTTTAAATTTTCAACAATAGTTACTTATGAAAAGTTAAAAGCAAATGGTGAGCAATTGAATCCTTATGGTAAGTTGTGAAATAGATAAACCTTTCAACAATTTACGCGGTAGCAATTTAATGTCAGTACATTTAGATTTCGTTTTCTTATAGTCACGTGTTTTTATGTGCTTCTTCAAGTCCCTTCGTACGCATTACCATTCACTATACATGTACGCCATGTAAAACCCGTGTTTTTTAAAGAGCGCGAAATTGATTCTGTCGTCTGTATATATAGAGTTCCACTCATGAAAAGCACGCGTGTTGAACAGATCAGGTGCTGTATCTTAATCCAGTTTTTAATAGAACTTTTATCGAAGAGGTGTTCAAGTTGGCATATATGTCTTGCGAAGACTCTGGTATAAGCAGTTGCCCTGCTCTGGTCGAGATACCGTATACCGTGTTATTCATCAATTACAGTTAAGGTAATACAGCGAAAAAGACTCCGGACGACGGACCATTTCCCCTCCCTTATCAACTCGTACTCGACCGTGTGTGTATTTGGAGGTTTACGAGGTCCTTTCCGAGCCAGAGGATACTTCATAATTATGCGGACCTGGACCCGGGCAGACTAAGTGAGAAGCGTGTTTACCAACCAGTGCGCTAACAGAAGAGATTAATACAAAACCCTAGTCGATATGGGCTAACATATTATGGCCTGCAGGGCACTCAATCTATCAAATCTGCGGCCGAAGTCCCCCACCTGAAAAGTATACTTTTTTCACCTTTTGGGTGGAAAAATTTCCCCTGATTATTTTTTTTTTAAATGTGTCTCACGATTATTTTTATCTCAATTCTATTTCAATTTAATATTGTCAAACATACTTAATTATGAAAAAAGAAATGAATGTATGTGCAAACATGTACAAAAGTTATAATGAGAGAGTAAGTAAAAAAATCCCCCCAAAAGGGAAACGCCGCGAAAATTCCCCCTCATGAGGATAGCGACCCGCTTCCCCTAAAATGGATTGAGGGCCCTGGCCTGTATGATATGGATACAATTGTTATGATCTTTTCTTTACTTACATATTGACTACATAACACATTTTGGACATGTTTATTTTAGTTTGTATAAAATATATTAATATTCGTACGCTTGGCAGATATCAGCAACTACGAAACGGAATACTGTTGAAATTAATTTAAACAGTAAACAATTATAAGAACAAAAATTTAACATCAATACACAACCAAAACATTTAAATAAATACACAATACCATGACAAATACATGGGTTCAACAAGTTATACACATATTACATGATTCCCCAGTTTAGTATGGAATATACTCAACGCCAATGTTTCATGACTTAAAACAAAATGCAACAAAGACCATCAGTATTGTGATTCTTAAAACAGCATGCTCTGCAGAGATTTCTTGACATTGTTCATCTCTTGCTGTTGCTGCAAATAAAGACATTTTAATAAATTACCCAAAGTAATGCATCGGTATATATACCATCATAAAACCTGAGTATAAATCTTGAAATCATTATTTTGTACAAAGCCAAACTAACTGGTAATCATTACAAACACATAGTTAAATCTTCCAAAAATCAAAAACTTACAGTATCCATGAGAATCTTCTTCTGAAGCATGCTCATTTCTTTTCGAAGTTCTACCTGTGCGTTGCTTGCTTGTTGCTGATGGCTCTTCTCTAGTTCTTCTAAACCCTGTGAGGTCAATCATCACATGATCATTAGAGTGAACACACCACAAACCAGAAATGACTGATTATTGTGGACACCTGATATATAGGAGCTCTTTGAAGGGAATCATTTCACAACAGAGACATAAACAACATGGTTGTCCAACCTTTTAACTTTTAAATCTCTTTCACCCTTCATTACCAATGTGACGCCATGCAAAACACTGTAATGTCAAGTATTCAAGTTTTAACATAATTGCCACACCACAAAAGCAGCGTAATGGTAATAATTTTAATTTCACTTTCAGTTTAACACCATACAAAACATTGAAATAATTTAAGTTACATAATATCATTGTAAAATCATACAAAACACTGTATTAATGGCAATAATTTAACTTATACTGTCTCTGTTACACCATACAGAACACTGCAATGGCAATAATGTGACCTATACTGTCATAGTTAACCCAAAAACCTATCAATATCGTATGGTTTAACCAAAGACCTATCAGTATACATGTATTATTGATAGGTCTTTGGTCAAACCATACAAAACACTGGAATGGCCATGTAACTTATGCTATCATTGTAACACCATACACAATACTGAAATGGCTTTCATAAGCTATGTTAAAAGATGACATTCATTTTGTTTTGGCTTTAAAAAAAATGACTGAAAACCTCTGTTTATTACATAAGTTTGTTTTATAAGTCGTCTAGTATAAAATTGCAATGAAGAATAATTTCCAAAAAACAAGTGTACAAATGGGCACCTGACATCTCTTATATTTCTATAAATACACATATTTTCAATGCAATTTTTGAAGTTTCTTATAGGTTGAATATATGTTTACTTTCAGATATGCTGACAGTTACCAGTACTAAGTCTGTAAGGTATAGATTGGTGAAAAAGCTGTTTTTTTACACCTGCAAATAAAATGCAGGCAATTTCGGTTTACCTTTGCATACTGGGAATGCAGCTGTTTAATAGTTTTCAGTCGTTGACTTTGCACAGCCCTGGTTTGTTCAAACAACTTTTGCTGCTGATTAAACATCACCTGAAACAAGGATGAATACATAATAAGCCCTGTCCACAAATACTTGAAAAAACTTTGCAGAAAATCGTTCTGATATGCATCTTATCAACATAACTTCAACAAGGGACAAAATTGTCACAAAACCATGTCTTCAATTTGAAAAAAAAAAGTCTGATAAAGGGAGATAACTCAAACTGAACTGATTGTTTATAATTAACCCCCTTTGTTTCAAAATAAATATATTTTTTGTCCTGGCGACCTTGACCTTGGAGATATTGACGTAATTCTTTCGTGCGACACACCGTCCAATGATGGTGAACAAATGTGCCAAAGGATTTTAAAATCAATGAATGACATAGTTATGGCCCAAAAAAGCTTGTTCCGCCCCGCCGGCCGAAATTCGCCAATCTCACAACCAGGCCCCGTGTTCACAAAACATTTTTTACAATCAAAAAACGATTTCGTTTGTCATTGAAAATGGATTTCCATTGTAGTTGACAGGCAAAAATGAAAATCGATGTCAGTTAAAATCGAATTTTCGATTGCAAAATTGTTTTGTGAACACAGGGCCAGTTTTTTCCTTCGGAAAACCTGGTTAAAAATGCAATGAACTTGTTCTAATATTGACACCTTAGTGAGTATTATTGCAAAGATTCTATAGACACACATGTGTATGCTTTCTTTTAAGTAAATCAAGTTGTTAGTAAACCACTACTATATATAAAGTTAGCATGTGTATTTCAATCGCCCCAAGCACGTTGAACAAATACATACCCTGCCCTGTTATTTCATGTATTTCTTTCAAACCATATAGTTTTTACTGTGTAATATTTTTTTAACATCAGGGTTGATGCTATTTTAGCATGCATTATTCTATTTGGACAGGGGGCTTTAACCATTTGTTATCAATAACTTTTGTTTGATTTTCCTACGATTTTTGTACCAGTAAGTAAAGATTGCTGTGAATAATTACTGAAAGATAGCCTGTTATCATCAAGTATTACTTACTTGGTAGTAATGTCCTTCAAATGAAATTCGGAACCAACAGAATGAACGAAAATACATATTTCAATAGAAAACCTAAATGCCAGAAAGTGGTTTTAACATTCTTATTTTTATAGTAAAATTACAGTAATGAAACGCGCCTTTAAATTGTTACAATAAGTGTGAAATGTTTTTGTGTGTGGAGTCTTTGATGTAATTCTGTTGATGTTGTATTTACAGTAAGCTTGACTTCTTGGTCCTTAGTCTTCTCCAGATCAGACTCCCACTGCAGGAACACGGCATTTGCTTGCTTGTAAAACTCATCCTGGAGACGGTGTCTGTGCAGACAGTGTAGCAACAAATAATTAATTAAAGCATTAAGTGTTACAAAAAGCCGAATAACCTGTGTGATTAGTAAAAGGGGTTTTGTGAAAAAATGTTATTGTATCTATATATATAAGAAGCTGTTTAAAAGTGTACATATTTCTGGGACCATTGATATTTAATAATATATAAACATCTTTTAATGAAACTTTTGTAAGTAGTCAGGTATATGTGATCAGCAGTTCATAGATATTTATTATCACTATTTAGCAGTTGAAATTCACTCTGATCTAGCTATATACATCAATTAAGTTCTTCTAACTCGAATTATTATATTTTCCTAGGACTGTCACAGTCTTTCAAGTTAAGGGATGGACTGTAAACTGGGTCCACCAAATTTTTGATTGGTCCAGCAAAATTTACAAGTGTACTGGAGCAGTGTTTTTCAGGTGCATATACAAGATCGGAATGCATTGCTAACCTTTCCCCAGTTTGGACTCTCCATATGTCATCCACGGTCTTACTGCTTGCTCTTAGAGCGCCTTGTGTCAGCTGTTCAAGTCTCTTTTTCTTGTTCATCAACGAGTTCTTGATATAATCAGCTAGCAAAATGATCAATAGCGTCCATAATATTATATTGTTTACTCATGATCACTCACATAAGTATATACAATATAATGCATTTAAATGCAGTACAGGTAGGTGAGCATTGCAATAAATAATTAAGTAACAAAATAATGTATTGAACTGGTTAAATACTTCACCAAAATGCAATTATGAAATTGATGTTCGTAAAACATGTATTCATAAACTTACTTCCAAAGCATTCCAGCATCTTTTGTATTCCTTGTCTGAAAAATGACGAATAATTGACATTTAAGGCATTTATCTGACAAGCTGTAATAAGCCTGTAAAGCTTTTTATTTATGAGAAATATTCATCATTAAAAATAATCACCAATAACAATTACTAACAATAGGATTGAGTTAGTAGACTGTAGGCATGTGAGTGATAAAAAACAATGAACAGATTTGGCAAACGCCAACTTACGCCAGTTCTGTTACTAGCAGTAAGATTATGTTTTTGTTTTATACAATTTACCTCACACAACTTTACAAACTAATATTCAAATCTGGAAGTTAACAAAGGATGTATTACCTGACTGTTTCCCTTACATAATTGTAAATAAATACAAATGATTCTTAATTTGGATTTATGAAACATTATTGATTAAAAAACATATTTTCCTTACCCAAAATCTTCTGGCTCTTCATCATTCTCAGCGACCCTCTTTTTGCCCTTTTGAGGTACCATTGGAGTTTCCCCAGCTAAGCAGAAAAGAACAATCTTTATTTCATATTGCACACCATGTCTTTTTTTAATTGGTTATACTGTAGAAGACCCAAAAACATGTATTTAGCCAACAATACAAAATATGAAGAAAAAATACTAATTTATAGAAACTGGCAGTAGAATTAATACAAAAAACAATAGCAAACATTTGGCCTTTTTGAATGCTGCATTATCTGACCAAAAAATTGCAGGCATACAAGCCATAAATTTTCTGACCAATTCCGGGACATTGAACTCAATTTTCCGGGACTTTTGCCGATTTTTCGGGACATGTATAATATAGCGATATATATATATATATATATATATATATATATATATATATATATATATATATATATATATATATAGACATGTATGCATTTTTGGTACGCATTTTTGGTACACATTTTTTTCACATAATAAATTGCAGTTCGGCAGTTCACATAATAAATTGCAGTTCGGAAGCCTATCCAAAATACACTAGAACTATTAACATCAAAGTAAACATTACTACTTCCATTATAAGATACAAGCCCAGGGCTCGAAATTAACACTCGCACACTCGCAAAATGCGAGTAAAAAATACCGAATGCGAGTCAAGTTTTAAGCCACTAGTATTTTTTTGCAAGTTAATAGTGAAAAGAAATGAGTAGGTATAATGCTGCTCGACACATGATCACTAAATCTTAGGTCATTTTATAGAACGCCCAAGAACCCTTATGCGTAAGCGCGCACCTTGTATGTAGACTGGTATATACAGTCACGCGGATGATATTGGTACAAAGGAAGTGAAACAGTCGACTATTCACACATGTTCATTGAAGCGAAAAATAACTTGTCACTTTATTCCCACAGACGGAAATAACACAAAATATACATAATACAAAAGATAAAGCAAAGTTAACCGTTTAGTTAGAAAAAACAGATTTTAAATCCTTCTATGAAAACAGTGAATTAGTGGAAAAAATAACTTAAAATAAGACTAAAACTTGTTATAGATGAAGATGGTCAATCAACCTAATGTGGGCCCTTGTGGTACAAGGAACTGATATCTTTGTATGGTTGCAGAAATAAAATGTGTATACATGTTAAGTACTTGTATTTTGTTTAAATAGAACTAAACTAAAAACCAAGGGTTTTTTATGTTTCCATCAAAATTTGCGAGAATGTTTTTGATTTTGCGAGTTGGTATTAACGCTGCTCGCAATTTTTTGCAAGTAGAAAAAAAAGTTAAATTCGAGCCCTGAAGCCACGTATTTTTCGTGTTAGAAAAGAGCACCAAATGGCTTTTATGTACATATTACATCATCTGCAGGAAATGCGTAGACAAAACTGCTGGACGTTTTGACACGGCGAACGCAATTCAAATTCACTTATTATTTTTATTGTTATAATTACTGGGGGATCAGAACAAGACAGAAATAAACCTAGTGAGGATGACGATTTTCTATGCTTAATTTTTTTACTCAACTTCTTTTGCGGTTAAACGTGCAAACATAACCTGCTTTTAATTTTTTACTCAACGATGTTAGACTTCAGATGTGTGAGCGACTCCTTAGCCCTTAAGCTGCGGGAAATTATAACATAGTATATTAAAGCCAATTAACAACCACATTAAACAATGCCGCCTTTTCAGTTTTACTGCGAACGTGAGAAAATCGATATGATAATAGGACCCCTGTCAGGGCCCTTGTTCGGCCGTTTTTGGAGCCTAAAATTTGGCCCCATTTCCCCCCTTAAAATAGTATACTTTCCCCCCTATTTCAGCTAAAATTCCCCCCTTCAATTTTTTTTATTATTTTTTACTTTTATCCCTATGTTGTCAGCTGGTATCGTGCTATTAACCTTTGATTATAATATAAAATTAATGTATATTTATGTAAAGTACATTAAAATATAGCAATTTTAAGCGTTGAATGGTTGGTAAAAAGATGGTCTAAACTTCTCCTTTTCGCCCAAAACTGCGAAATTGCTCCCTCTAAAGACCCCGGCCCCAATCCCCCAAAGAGTAGCAAGGGCCCTGCCTGTTAATTGATCGATTTTGACATGTAGCGTAGTCACCTATTCAGGTTGGCATTGCCATGGTGACGCTGCGGATTAGTGGGAACACAGATTCGAGGTGCAGTTAAGCCTAAGATCAGGTACATGTATATATGGATTTTGTAAAATCCGGGACATTTGACAGATTTCCGGGACTTTGGGACACGTTCTTCATTTCCAGGACAATCCGGGACGTATGGCGTGTATGTCGCAGGTTACACTGTTTAATAATATTGACTAGATCTGTTTGCTGAAGCTTAACCCTTTAATGAAAGTGAACTTAGACATGGCATATTTATGTAACTCTAAAATACAGTCCAAACTGACTTAGCGGTCAAATGAGAACAGCAGTCATCTGAAGATAGCTGTCATTCTTGATTCTTGCAGATGAAAATCATTTTTTACTTGACTATAACAGACACCTTGCTATAGTTGCCAAAGCCTGTATATTTCACTCCAACAGACAATGTTAAGTTACCTATGCAGAGACTGGTCATGAGGCAGTCATTTCAATGTGCAAAAAGTATACAATTAAATCAATCTGCCATGTTGTCTCTTACCTTTGAGCCTTTTGTGTGCCATTATGTCTAAAGTATGTTGTAAAGGTGTACAATTTATTCATCTACCTAATTGTGGCTGCCCGCTGCTGCTTATTTTAGTCAGTTTAGCATTAAAGAGCGCTGTGTGGAATTTTTATGGAGACTTTTAATCAACTGTAAAATCCTTGTAGGCTTTGTAATGGGTTTTTTCCCCTAACTTAGTGTTGCCCCTTGTCAGATAATATATAATATAACATATTAAGTGATGCCTTATGGCAGCCAGAACTATAGTAGGGTTCTTGTTGAGTCGTTAATTGCTTCTTCTTGAGTCGCGGGTATAGATATCGCATTAAATACCCTTGTTAGAACTTTCTCACATGAATCTGTTATTACGGAAATAGTTTTGACCAGGTCTACATTTTGCTGGTCAAAAATGCGATAAAACGTGTCAATATTGTAATTTATCAGAACTCTGATAAAATATTTCCTCTTTTATAAATTGTTCATATAGTGTTCGGAATTAAACCAAATCGTTTATTTATGATAATTTTTCATTCTACAAGTCATCATCTGTTGAAATTTTTTTGCAAGAAATTAACCATCCCTGCAATGTCTGTTTTAAGGCTATTTATAGTATGCAAATCTTGAAATTGGAATAGCCAGAATGCACGGGTCAACAAAAACCCTATCCTCAAGATGGTGGTTTGACACCATCAACACAATCGATTATTTATTACTCAGCATTTATGATTTAATGAACATAGTTATACTCCCGTTTTTCAAAACGGGACAAATTATAGTTTCACCCTTGGCGGGCGGCGGCGTCCACAGCAATGTCCGCTCTCTAATTCAAATAGTTTTCATCTGATCTTCACCAAACTTGGTCAGAAGTTGTATCTAGACAATATTTTGTTCAAGCTCGAATATGGGTCATGTCGGGTCAAAACTATGTCACGGGGTCACTTGGTGCATTTAAAGGATTTAGCATGGTGTCCGCTCTCTAATTGAAGTAGTTTTCATCCAATCTTCACCAAACTTGGTCAGAAGTTGTATCTAGACAATATCTAGGTCAAGTTCAAATATTGGTCATGCCATGTCAAAAACTAGGTCATAAGGTCACTTAGTGCATTTCAAGCATTTAGCATGGTGTCTGCTTCATAATTGAAGTAGTTTTCATCCGATCTTCACCAAATTTGATCAGAAGCTGTTTTTAGATGATATGTAGGTCAAGTTCAAATATGGGTCATGGTAAAGTTATCAAGTTGTCCAAAACCTTCAAACGGGTGTATCTTGTGACAGTTTGGCACTCTTGTTTTATGTTCATAGCGACTGGCCATGAACTGATAAAATTCTGATAGATTTGATACAAAGTTTTCCCAAAACTGTATGTTGAGCAAAGTAAGAAGATTAATTATAGCGAAAGTTTTAGTTATGGTAGCCAGAGCAGAATAGCTTCGGCCCGTCCAAGTCTCATTTATAAGACGCGCAAAGAATTAAGAGATACTTTTTATATGGGCTAAATTCTTTGGAACGTCTCATCAGGGAAAAGTCAAAAATGTGTTGGAAACCAGAAAGTTTAAATTATTATTATAATACCGGATTTATATAGCGCCCTTTTCATGCAAGAGTGCACATTCAAAGGCGCTTTACATAAGAACATTTGACGTATCGCATTTTGCAACACTGTTTCAAAGAAATCGATCAAAACTACTTAATTATACTATAAAAACACCCTATTATACTATAAGTACTACGTAAAAACATGCACAGTTACCCTAGATTAGAAAGATCAACAAGACACTACAAAACTACCCTATGTGTAAAGCTATAAGACAATTAATGAAAAATAAAATATAAAAACAATCAGTACTACGTACAACAACAAAGCAAACATGCACAGTAACCATAGATTTGAAAGATTGGCAAGACAAACCAGAGACAAAACAGAGACAGAGACAAGGGTAACGTCAGGATACCATTACCACGAGTCCACAAACCCCCAAAGGAATAATTATGCTTCCTTTAAAAGGGTAAATTGAAGTTCATGCTGATTGATTGAGACAAGGGTAACGTCAAGATACCATTACCACGAGTCCACAAACCCTCAAAGAAATAATTATGCTTCCTTTAAAAGGGTTAAATGAAGTTCATGATGATTTAGATTTTATATAAGGAATTGAATAAACCACTGCTTATATTGCATTAGATTGGAGGAAGAGGTGAGTTTTCAGTGCCTTTTTGAATGAATTCAGTGTTACAGAACCTCGAATGTTTGATGGAAGTGAGTTCCAGAGTTTGGGAGCAGCGTACATAAAACTTCGCTTCCCGTATGATACGGATTTAATCTTCGTTGGAATCACTAATGAAGTCGCTTCGCTCTTTGATCTTAAGTTTCGCCTTGGTTCGTAGACTTCAATTAGGTTTTTCATATATACAGACGATTGTCCATTTAAGGCTTTGAACGCATTGGTAAGTATTTTGAAGTGGATTCTTTTTTCTACCGGGAGCCAGTGTAATTCTTTTAGGATCGGTGTTATGTGACTATAGCGGGATGTTCTTGTGATAACACGCGCCGCATTGTTTTTAACATTTTGTAGTTTCTTGATAGCTGATGTTTGTGTTCCATACAGAAGTGCATTGCAATAGTCTAGCCGAGACGTGACAAGTGAATTGACCAAAGATTTTGTGGCATTTGGTGTAAGATATTGCCTAATCTGACCAAAACATGATCTACTTATAGCATTAATATGGTGTTCCATGTTCATTCTTGAATCAAACCAAGCACCAAGATTTCGAACGTATTGCGATGGTTTAATTGTGGAGGCCCCTACTTTAATAGTTAACCCATCTTAACGTACGTTGTTTTGACTTGAAAATACTATAACCTCAGTTTTTTCAGTGTTAAGTTTGAGCATGTTTGTATTCATCCACGAGATGATATCGTGGAGGCACTTTTCAACTCGATTTAGTGTTTCGTCTTAGGCTGCTCCATCGGTGGGTTCAAAGGAAAGGTAGAGCTGCGAGTCATCGGCGTAAAAGTGATGCCTGAGTCCATGTTTTTTGCAAATTTCCCCAACAAATTTTTATCAATTTGCGTAAAATTGCAAAATAACATTACCAACTCATTCAGTTTTAGTTCAGAAGTCCATTTTTACCTCAAATATCGTCGAAATGAAGTTAGAAAGGCATAAATTCTTCAGTTAAAGCGAGATTATACGATTTTTATATGTGTTGAATTATAATATATTGATACAAATATGTTATAATAACACACAATATGCAAGAAAAATGATATATTGAAGACGAATTTCATTAAATGCAACAAATACAAATAAGCGCCCCGAGCCGATTGTGACGAAGATAATTCGTACATATTTTCCTACAATAACCGATGCATTCGTCTTTTTAGTAAGTGTTCGTGCGCCGTATGAATCGATATCGCTGCAGGAATTTCAAATGAACCGTTTAACTAAATTTAGATTCACATCGTACATGCATGATATACATGCTGGCGAATTCGGCTGTACAGCCTTTTTCGATTTCAGAATTAAATATCTGGCTTGTCTAGCATTTTTAGACACATGTTCTTCTTAACTTTAATTTTAGTTTATATTGAAATATATGTATAATATTTTTTTTACACATTTTATATTAATTAATAAATATTTGACAAGATCGTATATACCCGCTTTAAACTTCTGCTTAAATCGCAACAATATCACTGACGTCTTGCCATATTATGAAACAGATGTAAATATCAACCAATCTGAAGAAGGCATTACGGTGTAACGTGTACACGTAATTTTATTTAACATGAGCTTTTAACACCGACTTTTACCTAACTAGATCTTAAGTATGCTTATCTTTGTCGATTTAATAAGCATATGTTCAAAACAGATATGGTGCAGTTTCTATTCACTCTTCTAAGTTTCAGCAACTTATTTTTATTATTATGCATGTCTTTTTCGCACCTATGTCTGTGTTGTTTTATGTACTTACATTCTACGTTACATAGGACGGTATATTGTACGATCTGTATCAATATTATTTATGAACAGTATAAAAATAAAAGATGTAATTTATTTCAGAACATTTTAATTGCCACTTTAGAAAAAAAAAACAATGTTTAATTAATCCAGAAAAGTATAATAACATCGGTTTACTATGTAACGCTCTGCACCACAACAGACGAACGCAACAATAGACGAACGCAAACTGTATTTTACGCCGTTTATTCTTCCACATTTAAACCAGATACTTTACATCGAGGTTGTGTTATAGATTTATATCTATACAGCGAGCGAATTGAGAGATATTGAAAATTTGAATAGCGGTTGGATTTAAATTGCTCAGGCGTGCAAAATTCAAAGTGTCATTACATAATTTTTACGGAACATTATCCAGAAATGAATTATCTACACAGGTATGTAAATATTATTGCAATCCGTTGATATTAGGGTAAAGTGATCTAGAGTCGGACACGATCTGAAGTCGGACGTTTTTGGACCCGTTTTTCTGTCGATTTTAGACAGTTCAGCATGTAAACAAGTGTACATTAACCGAAATAAATATTTAAACCAATCAAATAAGTCGTTTGTCTGTTGTGACGTACTTCCCAGCATTCCTGAAGTTCATTATTAAAAATACCTTCATGGGCGCGAATTTTAAAATTGACAACGCAAAAGAAGTAAGTTTTGTTTGCTTTTGAAACAGTCTAGCAGCGTCGAAATCTGTTTGAGCAATTGACATCATTGTTTAAGCTGTAGATTTATGATCATTTTGTAAACTAAATTTAAGTTTAATCGTAGTTTCGATCTTTGAATTGATCAACAAATTTCCCCACCGACAACATGAACCATTTTAGATATTGAGACGGACAGCAAAACAACGCAATTTGATATTGAGTCGGACACTGTCAGACTCATTGTCAGTTTTGAATAAACAATGTTAAACCTATATTTACATATGAAAGTTTATAGATAGGTCTAAAATACAGAAATAAGCCTATTTTATTACGGGTTTACGTTGAACTAAATGCAAATGTTGACAAGTCCAATAGCTCTTATATGTTCCATTCATCAAACAGTTTACTCGGTCTGTGCTAAATTGTTCTAATTAATTTGTGCAAAGTGTTGTTTTTTTCTACTACTTTTGTTTAAAAGTTCATTTCCAGCACAAAATGAGCACGTAAACCAAATTCTTACATGTTGCGCTTTCCAAAATTCGTTGATATCTAACGATGTTTATTCATACAAAAATATCATGTGAGAAATTGGGCTATGTTGGTAATACTAGGATTTTACCACTATTTTACACTGTTTGCACTTTGTAGTTAATAGTTTGTGCTGTCGTATTTCACTTTTTAATTAATAGGATGAAGAACGTGATAATCCGCAAGTTTTGTGTTGTGGGTATGCACCATACAGGTGGGAAGAAGCTAGAAGTTGGTCCATTGCATTATTGTCATCATGAACCTGGTAACCGAAAGGACTGTATTGCGATTGCAGTTTATGGAGACTCACACCTGCACCAGGGCCGATATTATCTTGGCCGTGAAGATGCCCTAAAGCTCAAGACTGTACTGAATTTTGCAAAAGGGTCGTGTTACCTTCCGGCCAAAAATGTCCCCAGAAAAGTTTTTAAAGCTGCGCGGGCCGATGCAGAATTGCAGCATCGGCTTCGTTGCTGCGAAACAGATGCAGACTCCATAGCTGAGCCCGAGATATTAAAGAGTTCATACATATATAAAATCTATTAACATTCTGTGAAATTTGACAGTGCAGCTACAGTTGACAGTTTCTTATTTTCAATGTTTTATTCATTATGTTTGTTTACATTTGCCAATATATAAAATAAATGTATTTAAAACGTATCAGCTTAATTTTTTATACTTCAGTGGCTCCATATAATCGGGATGTCTGTTCGCCGCGATGAATATAATGTTCCCAAATCGTCTTTGCCTGATAGGGTGACTGGTAAAGCACGGCGCTACCTGGGGTAAAAAGCCCAAAATTTCCTCGACTGATGAAAAGGCTCTTATTGAGGCCGCCACTTCATAAGCTGCCAGGGGTTTTGGGTTTAGTAAAGGTAGCATTTTAAGGTACGTGGGGATTTTTGCTGATCAGAAAGGCGCATCGTTTAAGTGTGGCAGACTTTCGGATATGTTGTGGATATTGATAAAGTTGAAAGCTCGGAACCCTGAGTTCTCCTTGCGAAGCCCTCAGGAAACTGCAGCAAACAGGCACACGGCCATGACATGTAATGCACCAAAAGAAAAAAAAGTCACGTACACACATGTTTGAGTGGTTTTGTAACTGGATTACTCATAAATACAAATTAGAAATTATGCTGTATATTGTTTTTGTCTTTAGCTTGAAAACACGAATCTTCAATCTTCAACTTGTTTTCGATACCCAATGGGCTTCATAGACGTTCATGTTCACACTCGCTAACACACGTAGTGCATTAAGCAAGGCATCGTTACTATATAACTATATAGTTGCCCAATATTAACCTGATACTCTTGAATAGTGTGAAAATAAATTTAGCAAAACCTCGCTGGTCTAGTATGGCAACCACCAATCGAACTTGTATGCACCGAGAGAGAAGTCGAACCCGGGTCGCCGAGCTTAGAAGCGGGTGTAGCAACCACTGGTCGATAACGTAAGTATATACGTAATTTTACATCATTTAATTAGATTAATTTTTACAATATAAACCAAATATTAAAAAAGCATTAATAGAACAAATATTTTTGCATTATTGACTTAAAATAGTATAAAACCATATAATATATGACCATTTACTGTGACATCTCTCACTGTCCGACTCAATATCAAAACTGTCCGACTCACAATCGAACTGGAGTAGCTGTATTCAACTACACATATAGGCGCAATCTAAACCGTTTTGCCTGCAAAATGGTTGAAATGCGTAGCAGGAATAATAGGCTGGGTACCAGTTTGAAGAAACCGTCCTGACAGTTCTAAATATAGCTCAAATCGTTCGAAACTGAAAACACTGTCCGACTCACGATCCCTTTACCCTAAGTGTCTGATATCGGGGCTTGAATGTTGCTCACAAAATCCTTGCGCAACAATATTGACAAAGAAGGAAAACATTCCACCATATTTTGAATGCCAGCCCGGTTGGACGCTCCAAATATTACCAATATAAAAAAGTAGCTTAATATTTGAGAGCGTCAACAAGTTGGACTACGGCCCGTCCCGCGTCACAACATTGAAATATAAAATCAGTTTTAGCTTTGCTAGGGTTACCTCTTAAAGGGCTGTTACCCTGGTCACTACTTTGAGATGAACCAGCATGGAAATCATCCATCTCTTCTGCTTTCTGTGCTGATGGTGGAGCGTTTTCTTTATTTTTTCTCGGCATTTCAGGATGTTTCTTTTGCAGACGATAACCGGATTGAGACTGGTTCAGTTCTTGCAATGAACGAGTTGACGTCACGTGCACCTGAAAAAGAAAGAAAACCATTCTAGGTCAGCATCTATACACGTTGCTTTTTGTACTTTAACGATAATTGGTAGTAATAACGGGTAAAAATAAATAAACATGTAGTTTTACCAAGATGACATTTAAAATCAACCAAATAATGCATAAATAAGAACTTAACACTAATTAACGTAGGCTATATTTGCAATAAAAATATTTCTGATATATTGACTCTGACCATTTGTTAATATTACAATTTGAATATTTTTTAATACATTATTGTGCTTACTTAAAAGTTTAAAGTTTAAGCTGTAATTTGAAATTGTCAAAATATGTCTCAATCACCGGATCCCTTTGGTTGGGTTTATTTTTTTATTTCAAACATATTTCAAGCAAATTGTAAACTATATGTTTAAATAAAATATGGCTCATTGCGATCCTTAATTAACATTATGCCACTCTGTAAACTTAATTCAAAGGCCTACCGTAATTACTGTAAGTTTTCGGACGCTCAAAGTTTTCGGACACCTTACCGGTATTTAGCAAAAATAATTATTGTTCGTGAATCTAAATTTTTGAGACATACGGGTTTTCGTTCATAATTAATGTCTCTTAATTTTGTGACAGTATATTTTACCGTGCTTTTCTACAGACTTCGGACCTGTTTTCGCTTATCTTGTCAATGTGACACTTCGATCATGGATTTTTACAACGGGATTAAGGTCATAAAGTTAGCAAAGCTGTGAAGTTGTTTTAAGTTTTTAAGCATAAAAAGAAGAGTTTATAACATAGAGTAATTACGTTAGTTCGTCTTGCAATTGAATGTGTGCTTCAAGCTTTTATGAGTGTACTCAAACCCGGTTGACTCTAGGTATTTCATTAGCACCCTCTAGCTTTTGTTTATAAACAAACCTGCTTGACCTACTTGTCAAATCTGACAGAGAATTTCTCTGGCTGCCAGCATGAATAGCTGCATGATTGAATTGATTTTTGGCTATGAAATGTCACAACACTCAGACCTTAACAATATAGGAATTTTTATAGTTCAGTTCATTGTCGTAACGAAAAAATAGGACAGTACTTGGAGATAACTGTGCTATTTATTTTATATCTTAAATTCCATATATTTAAATTGTAATATACTTTATTGGTTGTAACTTTGAAAAGTATGTCAGAGCTTTGATTATTTATGTTTACCGGTAATTTAATATTGGTGCTGTTTAACATATTTTCCGCGAATCTTCCCAGCGAAAAACTTAACTACAAAGGCAGACAGTGGTTTTGGATTTGTTTCTACGGCAGTTAATATTGAAGGAAAATGAAATCTAGGGGAAAATTTACCAGCTGAGGGGAACAAAAAATCGGAGGGGAAAGGGCCGATTTTCGGCGCGTCACAAAGAAGGAAAAAAACCCTGAACCTGTACCATTGGGAATAATTAGCACAAAACCCCCTGAAATTGGGAAAATTCGCGTCGTTAAATCTTCCAATTGGAATTTATGTGTTTTTTTAATTGCTTGGTATCAATAGCACAAATCAACTCAAATATTGATTTACATTCATTTTGGCTTGAAATGTTCAGTGTCAGGGCTCATTTGATTTGTTAACTTGCAGATAATGCACTTTTGGAAAAAAATGGACGAAATTTTCCTATCCTTTGGGATATTTTTCAGACGGCAAATAGGAATTTTGTAGTTTTTCTTCAATTGGGAAAGTATCTTTTACGGGTACTTTATAAAGAAGAGAAAAATCACTGACCCCTTTATAAACAAATTAGCAGTTTTGCGCACAGATTTTGTGCGCATCACTTAACAGATGTTTTTCTGTACCAATTAAGGAAAGCAACGAATAAACTTTAAAAACATAATAAATTTACCTGAATGGCAGCCTAAGGACGTTATCCTTTGC
This sequence comes from Dreissena polymorpha, assembly GCF_020536995.1. Taxonomy (NCBI): domain Eukaryota; kingdom Metazoa; phylum Mollusca; class Bivalvia; order Myida; family Dreissenidae; genus Dreissena; species Dreissena polymorpha. The sequence goes on from NC_068355.1 coordinate 174,866,677, forward strand.
ATGCAACCTTAAAAACACGACGATGTTTCAACAGACTATTCTTGCTGAAATTTTCATTTTGAAATTTGGAACAGCTTTCGAAACCTGTTCAACATCGTTATCAACTTAGGTTACAGTGATTTTTTTTTGCTAAAAATTACTGCTGATTTTCGGCTGCTTCCCAGTTGCAAAAATCAACGTTTTTTCCCAAAAATTTGACCAAAATTTCCCCAAAAAAGCCCAATTCCCCAGCCCCTTTTTTTATTATTTTTTGTTTTTGTTTAAGAAAGAAGTCTCTTATGACTTATGATTTCTTAACTCTAGATCTCAACTTTTTATTTAAACATCCTGCAAAATATATAACTTTAATTTAGTCCTTTTTGTAGATAGATAATTCCCAAATTTGTTTATTTTATCAATTAAAAAAATCCAATTTGACCAGACTTCTATTCCCAAAATGGCTACATGCACTTAAGAAAATTTTTAATTCTGTTACTTATAATCAAATTTATAATGCTTAATTTTTCCAAATTTCATGGTTTATCATGCTATTTTTCCCAATTTCGTGGTTCATCGCGCTAATTTTCCCAATTCGAATGGCACAGGCTGTCACAAATAAAAGCAAATAAAAATCACTGGGTTACATCAAATATCACAATGCGCAAAAGATTGGTGTACTACGACCTAACCGATAGTGACACTTTTTGTCGGCAACATTACAACAGTTCCTCAATATGGTGGATAGAGCGTACGAAAGAATAACAAAGATAATAAAAAGCAATTATTTCTTGCTTTAATTGTACCATTTGCATGACTTTGTGCTTTAGACAGGTAAACCTTGATTTTGCAGTATCTGTGTTCCTGTTTTGCAGCAGTGGAGATCAAAATTTAATGTTGAACCTTAGGACAATAGACTGCGCTTTGCAACTCTCATCAACCATTTGGGTTATAAAGCTGAGAGTTGAATTATTGAAACAAGGAGTCAGTCCATGTATAAATTAGCATATTTTCAACTTAGGAATACTCTGCGTTTTCAATTGCAAATACTGACTTGGATTAATATATATTTATTCTGCAGAAACACCATATCAAGTAAGTTGTTATAATTTGGGCATTAAGGATATTTTTAGGATCTGTTTATGGTTACCATTATTAGTATTACTCTTAGTTTTCGTACATTCTTTAGTTTTCGGACACCCCCATTTTAAGCCTAAATAATTATTTTTCTTGACTTTTAATTTAAGGACATGAGTGTTTTCGTCTATCATTATTGACTATACATTTTCGGATAGTATATCTTACAGCGCTACTTTACCAGATTTCTGCACTGTATTTGCGTATCTTTTGACACTTTTATCATGGATTTTTACAAACGGATTAAGGTCATAAAACCTGGGAGACGCATGCCTGAGGGTATTGTACCATAACATTTTTGTAATTGGATAAATAACCATGTTTACTGGTAGAAAACAATTGCTTCACCCAACAGCATTTTAAATGATATCATCCTATAAAGGAGGCAGTATGATAAATGTTTTTTCTTTTATGTTCTGTTTAATTTCAGGTTAGAGGTAGCAAATCTGTGAAGCTTTTATTAGTCCCCTACAGGTGAAACCGAAGGGGACTTATCGTTTGCGCTCTGTGAGTCTGTCTGTCACACTTTTCTGGATCCTGCGATAACTTTTTAAAAGAGTTCTTCATATTTTTTTATGAAACTTGAAACATGGGCAGATGGCAATATGGAGATTATGCACGTCATTTCATTTTGTTCCTAAGTCAAGAATTCTGGTTACTATGGCAACAAATAGACTAGAAATATTGCTGAAAATGGTGGAGTTTCACCTGTAGTGGACTTTTATTGCTTGTCAATAGTCTTGTTATTTCAAAGTAGAAACGCTATTGTTTATTGATTTATTGATTTCATTTCAATAAAATTATAATTTTCAGACACTTACTTTTTGTCTCTAAATTTTCTCACACGTGTAATTTTTGAGTGTCTGAAAACTTAGAGTTATTACGATATTTATGACAGAAAAGTTATGTTGCTCATTTTACCTATGAATGTGCCATCTGGATTCCAGGCAGCAGACTTAACTGAAAAATGCTGTTACCAGTTTAATCTCCTAGCGACCCGGAGGGTCAATAGCTGGGAGTTGGATTTTTACAACAAGTTAAGGGCCTCAGTTTTATGACAGACTGAATCTTGATTAAACTTGGTCAGAATGTTTATCTGGACAATATCTAGGCTGAATTTAAGTCTGGATCACATGCATCAAAAACTAGGTAACCAGGCCAATTCTAAGAAAAACCTTTGAGGCAACATTTATGACGCAACATGATTTAAAACTTAGTTATAATAATTCAACCCCTTTTTTCATGTAAACTCGCCACCTAGAATTCAGGCACCACTTTAAATTGGTAATAAGAGCCACATAAACTATTTTTTGTCACAAACAAACACAAGCAGATCATAAAAACATACTTACACACCATTTAAACAACGTATGTGATGTGGTGTACTTGCAGATTAATGATACTAATCTATGTTTTAAACACGTCAACTTTTCCAGAAAATGTTTACGTTTTGCAATTTAAAATGCCAAGATATTCTGAATTTGAAAATATGCAAAAAGATTTTTTTTAATGTATGAAATATGTTAATTTTGTTAACCCAAACAAAAATGCAACAATATTTATTGTGAGATGTGTTGACACCATGAACAAATACACATACAACAAGACCACTGTCATTAGAATGTGTCCTACCGTAATTCAGATAACACTGTCATACACTATAGACTTTCAACTGACAGCATAAGAATAAACCATCAGACACTCAGGTGATAAAATTAGTGCAGCATAACCTTTTGCTTTCCTTTGCTATAATCGTCTATTCAAAACTTTTTGTTTTTGGTTTGATGACAGGTTTTAATCGAGTTTTTGTTTTGAGTATTTCTCCACAAAAGACAAGCAATTGGGTGTTGATGGTAACAGGTATTGTGCTTGTTACGTATGTATTTGAATGATTGAAACCAATTTAATAGACAAACATGGGACATATTTTAACCAAATGTTTTTTGCCTTTATGAGGGAAAACTTTGATCTGTACGTATATACTCATAAAAGCTCAAAGCATTCAAGAAGAATGCATTGAAACTTGGTCAGAAAGTTTATCTTGACAATACTAGTTGAGTTCAAAGCCAGGTCAAGTGCGTCATGATATTAGGTTACAAGGTAAAATATTTGGAACCTTGTCATTCCTGTAGAAGCCACATAATCCTGATGAAACCTGGTCACACTGTTTATTTTACAATATCAAGGCCCAGTTTAAATATGGGTAAAATGCATCTCACAGCTAGGTCACCAGGTAAAATCTTAGACAAATCTTGTGACCACTCTAGAAGCCACTATTTTAACTCAATCTTGAGGAAACTTCTTCAGAATGTTAAACCTGACATTATATAATGTAAATTTTAGTATTATTCTGTCAAATCTGTGCGTCCAAAAACTAGGTCACCAGAGTAAATCTTATAAAAACCTTGCATCTTTTCTGGATGCCATATTTATGACTCAATCTTGATGACTCTTGGTCAGAATTTTTAATTTACAATATCTAAGAAGAGTTTGAATCTGGCTCAAATGCGTGAACAAATTGCGTGACGTAACATGGCAAATCTTGGAATCATTTTCACTATGGATGCTTCATTTATATTTCAATCTTGATAAATTTTGTTAAGAATCTGAATGATTATATTGATAATACCTAGTTGAGTCAATTTACAATCTTTGTCACATTTGTCAACAAAATAGGTCGCCAGTTTTTAGCTTGGCTGTTTTCGGAGAAAACCCAAGCTATTGTCATAGCCAGCTCGTCGTGTCTGCCGTCCGTGTCAAGGTTTGTAAAGGTTTTTAACATTGGCTCTAAAATGAAAGTCCTTCCACCTACAACTTTGAAACTTCATATGTAGATGCACCTTGATGAGTTATACACGCCACACCCATTTTTGGTTCACTAGGTCAAAGGTCAAGGTCACTGTGACCTCTAAAAAAAAAAAAATTCTGACAAGCTTTCGCAGCCGAGCGTGGCACCCGTTATGCGGTGCTTTTGTTAAGGTTGTTTTTTCTTGAACTCGGTAGAGCACTTAAGGGCCCTTTTGTTGTTTGGCCTTTCCAAGATTCCAACCAAGAGACAAGTTGGGTCTAATGAAAAGATTCATGTATTGTCTTTAAGTTAATTGCAACTACCTAGGGCTTCAGAAATTGTTATAGAAGTAAATAAGGACATAATTTTTATAAAAATACATAATAAATACATGAACTTAAGCATCAAGCCATCAGAGGTAGTATTTTCAAATGTTTGTGAATGACAGGTCACCATGGTATTGAACCAATGGCCATGGGAAGTACTCCCACCAGCCCTACCAGTCCCATGCCTGGCCACTCATCTCAGTATCTACCCAGCTACCTGCTTGGAGACTCCATGTCTCACGGTGTATCTGTAAGTGCATTAGCAAAAATGAAACTGTATTACTATATGTATAAACAAATAAAGCCTTTGGTAATATTTAATAGCTCCCTGAATAATGTACTTGTTTAGGAATGTGCTTCAGTGTTTGACTGGTTCACATGTTAGACAGTCTTTGACTAATAGAAAAATATACAGATGACTTGTATTTGTACAAATCTTGCCAATGTCATGTTTAGAAAAAAACACACACAATATTTTTTAAACTAACACTCATCAATATTTTTTATCCATGTCTCAGCTACATGTACAGGTATTGAAACTGTTTTTTCGGCCTTATTTTTTTCAGCCTGTTTCTTCCCGTCTCTGGGTCAGCAGCGGTAACAGCCCACCGAGGTCTTCACTCCACCGAGCTAGCTCCCTTACCTCACCTAACACGTCCCTGGCTCACTACTCAACACCGAGGTGAACTTTGCGGGAGCATTTGTCATAATTATAGGGTTTCAATACTAATGTGTCATTTTTAGCTCATCTATTTTTTGAAAAAAAAAAATGAGCTATTGTCATCACGTCGGCGTTGGCGTCGGCGTCCGGTTAAGTTTTGCGTTTAGGTCCACTTTTCTCAGAAAGTATCAATGCTATTGCATTCAAACTTGGTACACTTACTAACTATCATGAGAGGACTGGGCAGGCAAAGTTAGATAACTCTGGTGTGCATTTTACAGAATTATGTGCCCTTTTTATACTTAGAAAATTGAAAATTTTGGTTAAGTTTTGCGTTTAGGTCCACTTTTCTCAGAAAGTATCAATGCTTTTGCATTCAAACTTGGTACACTTACTTACTATCATGAGGGGACTGGGCAGGCAAAGTTAAATAACTCTTGCGTGCAGTTTGACAGAATTATGTGCCCTTTTTATACTTAGAAAATTGAAAATTTTGGTTTAGTTTTGTGTTTAGGTCCATTTTATTCCGTAAATAAGTATCAAAGCTTTTGCTTCATACTTGCAACACTTACTAACTACAGGGCCCTCAATCTATCCAATCTGCGGCCGAATATCGGCCGCAGTCCCCCACCTGAAAAGTATATTTTTTTCCCCTTTTGGGGGGAAAAATTCCCCCTGATTAAAAAAAAAAATATATTTTAAAGATGTGTCTCATGATTATTATATCTCAATTCTATTTCAATTTAATCTTGTTAAACATACTTAATTATGATAAAAGAAATGAATATAGTGCAAAAATGTACACATGTAATAATTAGAGAGTAGTAAAAAAATTCCCCAAAAAGGGAAACGCCGCGAAAATTCCCCCTCATGAGGGTAGCGACCCGCTTCCCCTAAAATGGATTGAGGGCCCTGAACTATCATAAGGGGACTATGCAGGCAAAGTAATGTAACTCTGACTGGCATTTGGACAGAATTATGTGCCCTTTTTTAACTTAGAAAATTGAAAAAATGGTTAAGTTTTGTGTTTAGGTCCACTTTATTCCTACAGTATCAAAGCTATTGCTTTCATACTTGCAACACTTATTAACTATCATAAGCGGACTGTGCAGGCAAAGTTATGTAACTCTGACTGGCATTTGGACGGAATTATGGGCCCTTTATACTTAGAAAATTGAAAATTTGGTTAAGTTTTGTGTTTTGGTCCACTTTACCCCCAAAGTATCATAGATATTGCTTTCATACTTGGAACACTCACAAATTATCATAAGGGTACAGTAAAAGGACAAGTTGCATAACTCTGGTTGTCATTTTTACGGAATTATGGCCCTTTTTTGACTTAGTAACTTTGAATATATGGTTAAATTTTGTGTTTCGATCCACTTTACTTCTTAAGTATCAAGGCTATTGCTTTCAAACTTCAAATACTTTCATGCTATCATGAGGTTACTGCACCTGGCAAGTTGAATTTTACCTTGACCTTTGAATGACCTTGACTCTCAAGGTCAAATTATTAAATTTTGCTAAAATTGCCACAACTTCTTTATTTATGATTAGATTTGATTGATACTTTGACAAAACTACTCTTACGTGACATACCACAATAGACTCCACCCAAACCATCCCCTGTGCCCTCCCCCCCTCCCCCCCCCTAATCCCCCCCCCCTAATTTTTTTTTTTTTTTTTTAAAGATCATCTCACAAATGACCACCACACCACACTATATCCCCCCCACCCCACCCAACCCCCAATTTTTTTTTGGAAACGGTTAAAAACACAAATATTTATTTTTATTAGTTTATGTTTGAAATACCGTTCAACCATCGCACAATCCCTCCCTTTCTAATGTTTCAGACATTCTCTTCCAAATTTAATACTCTCATTTGATGTTGATTAAAGGAGTAGTTTATTTTTTCTTCAAAATTTACTTTTCCAGTCGTTTTGAGAGTAGCGTGAGAGTAAAAGAAAAGGCAGGGGCTCCCCCAATCAAGAGTCTTCTTCAGACCACAAGCCCCTCCCACTCAAGTGTGTCTAGTCCATTTAGCACACCCTCACAGGTAAATGTTTTGATTATCTGGAATGCGAAGGTTTTCAGGGCTTTCATTTGACCTGGAAATTGGAGTTTACTTGCCGAAGTTAGTGACAGAGAAGCCAATCAGGTGACTAACTCTGTGCGGTTAACAATTGAACGGTAATGGATGTAAAAACACAACAGTATATGGTGCTTTTCTTCAAATAACTTTAAAACAATTTTTCTTAAAAATTATAACTAGTGCATTAAAGACAGTTTTTATGCTGCTTATGGCAATCTAAAATACTAGAAATACCTTATTTAATATGCCTGTGTTTTTGGCAAATAATTCGACGTGTAATGCAATAATGTACACAATTATGCTGTACGCTTTGTCAAATTTTTGCACCGATTTTAGACATATCAATTATTTATTCATAAAAAGTAAAATGGACACAAATTGCAAGGAAAACTGTCTTTTATGCGCTACAGAATTTTGCAAATGTATTTCAATAAGTTTAGATATTTGCAAGATAAGTTTTTATTCCCCTGGATCGAATGATCGCGGGTATATTGTTTTTGGCCTGTCTGTCATTGTATGTGTGTGTGTGTGTTTGTGTGTCTGTCAAAATAAAAATAAAAAATCAAAGCGGGGCATTAGGGGGCATTGTGTTTCTGATAAACACATCTCTTGTTAACGTTGCGTTAACATTCTGTCCAGCCCTTGTGTAAACCCCTGTGAACCCTGTTGATCCTTCGTCCTCTTATATATACAATAGAGCAGGCCTCAAGTGTTATTCAAGGTCTACATAGTAGAAGGCAGAAGGCAAGTATTTGTGGAAAGAATTATGTGCCCCCAAAAATGCTTTTATGGGGAAGAATGGTGTAGATCTTTTTAGCATATGCACACAATAATATTTGTTTCTTAACTAATCTTTTTCATTTTAAACACCTCAACTCCATTTTTTTTATTTAGAGCGAGCTTTTTCATGTTTTTATTAACCATAAAATAACCAGCAGGGAACAAGGTTTTTAAGAACTGAAAGGTGGAGTTCTCACTGGGGCAATACTTGGAGATTGCTTTCGAAAAACAAAATGGTAAAGATTTTTATTGTCAGTAATTTGAGTTAAGTTTGTTCATTTTTGGCTGTTTTCTGATTTTGAAAAACGAAATAAATAGTTTATATAGGCTAAAAAATAAAAAAAATGCTTATGGTAAGAAATAATTATCATTAATTAACTTCACTATTTTGTCAGATGTAAAAAACAAACAAACAGTGAAATGATAAATTGAAGATTTTTTTTAAATACCTCAAATACATATGGGTTGATTTTATGTGTGTTAAGATGCTTAACAACATTTTAATAATGCAAAAAAACAGCATTTAACTTGAATAGTCTACTAATTATTATGTTCAAGTCCATGAAAGATATGGGATTTGAAATAAGTACAATATTAGTTTCTCACATGCAAGTTAACCCAACAGTTAAATTAAAAAAGTTTCTTATGTGATACGTAATATATGGACACAACAGAAAAAATACACTAAATTTTGAGCTCAAGAGTCATGAGTATTTCTATTTTGTGTTTTGGGTATGATATTTGTAGGTTCCAACTATGGTGTTATAATGCTGCCATTTGGCTGTATTCTGCCTTTTTGTGCCAACATGGGTAGTTCTTGAGTCTGCATGATCGAATACGAAATTAAAAGTTTGGTGAGTCCAGTAAGTGGATAGGGTGTATTCCTCCTAATTGAGGTGTGACTGAAATCTAGACCCTGACAGTAGTTAGAGTGAGAGGCCATGTTTCTATTTCAGTACCCTGCCAGAAGTGGCGGCCTGTCTACGCCTGCTCCACCAACCACAGGTATTTAAATAAGTGAGCGTCGCTCAGAGAAATAAGGCTTAATGCATGTGCGTAAGTGCTGTCCCAGATTAGTCTGTGCAGTCTCCAACTAAGATATCATTTGCAGAGAGTGGGAATTTTTTTATTTGGTGCCTCAAGTAATGTTTGTGTTTCACCTACTGTGCTAAATACACATTGCATGGTCTGATGCATTTAAATATGAGATGTTCATGCTTCTGTAATAATACTATGCTCAAGGATTGTTTAACATTAGTTTTGAAGTTTTGGCAGTAGTATTATTGGCATTATATTGCATGTATAAATTATAAATATCCATGAAAAAATAACAAACAAAACATGTAAATTTAACTGTACAATTTGTTTGTTCAGGCCTGTCTCATGGGCTGTATGATACAATGTATGTGACACCTGGCGACAGCTCTCATGGCATGACATCCTCTCGAATTGCAATGTCCCCGGCCCAAATGGACCCGTTCTATACACAGGGGTAAGCAACTTTTTATTCCCTGCCATAGGCGGACGGATATTGTTTTAGGGTTATCCATCCTTCCGTCTTTCCGTTCGTCCGTCTTTCAGTCCGTCCGTCTCTTTTGTGTAAGGAGCCATATCTTGGACGTGCTTTGGCGGATTTCATTGAAACTTGGTATGAGTATATATATGGATAAGAGGATGATGCATGCCAAATGGCATTGTAAACCATCTGTTAATAACGGAGTTATGGCCCATTGTATCTTGAAAAAATGCTTTTTTGGTGTCAGATACAACACTTTAGTGTCCAGATGCATATTGGCGGTGGATATCAATTCAACAAATTTGCTTGTTTTGTTGCTCTTTTTCAAAGATAGAAGCCAGCAATTTGGTCTTTCGGTAAGCCGTTCCTATAGTTTTGTCATTGTCATGTCTTCACTAAACCCTTGTTTTTTGTGTAAAAATTGACCTTTCAATTTACATGCATTTTCTTTCAAATAGGTGTATTTCAGAATTATGACCGTTTTACAAAAAAATAGAATGTCAAAATACAGCATAAATTATATTGATATCATCTTTGGTGTAAGTAATTAGTAGTATGGATGTAAAAGTTTGAACTCCTGTTCCCAAAATTAAACAAGTAGAAGCTTTTTGGTTGAATTTTGATTAGATATTTGTATTAATGAAATTTGTTGAAATAATAAGTACATGTGTATTTCAGTTTACAATTTAGCATTTATAGTTTTTCTTTCAGTGAATCCCTCACCTCAGACGATGTTCTTGATGAAACATGGATCACTGTGTTCGGGTGGGTTGAGGATAGATATGAGCCTTGCTCCGTGAAATAGGGGGTTTAATGTGCATTAAATCTCAGTTTGCAGTCCGCATAGGCTAATCAGGGACAACACTTTCCGCTTTTATGATATTTTCTGTTTAAAGAAAGTATCTTCTTAGCAAAAATCCAGTTAAGATGGAGAGTGTTGTCCCTGATTAGCCTGTGTGGTATGCACAGGCTAATCTAGGACGACACTTTATGCACATGCATTAACCCTCTTTTCACAGAGCACACCTGTGCTTTAACTTTTTTTACGCCCGTTTAAAAAAACGGGACGTATTATAGTTTCACCTTGGCGGTGGGCGGGCGGCGTCCACAGCAGTTTCCGCTCTCTAATTCAAATAGTTTTTATCCGATCTTCACCAAACTTGGTCAGAAGTTGTATATAGACAAAATCTAGGTCAAGTTTGAATATGGGTCATGCCGGGTCAAAAACTAGGTCACAGGGTCACTTAGTGCATTTCAAGCATTTAGCATGGTGTCCGCTCTCTAATTGAAGTAGTTTTCATCCGAGCTTTACCAAGCTTGGTCAGAGTTGTATCTAGACAATATTTAGGTCAAGTTCGAATATGGGTCATGCCGAGTCAAAAACTAGGTCAAAGGGTCACTTAAACCATTTCAAGCATTTAGCATGGTGTCCGCTCTCTAATTGAAGTAGTTTTCATCCGATCTTCCCCAAATTTGGTCAGAAGTTGTGTCTAGACAATATCTACATGTAGGTCAAGTTCAAATATGGGTCATGCCAGGTTAAAAACTAGGTCACGAGGTCACTTAGTGCATTTCAAGCATTTAGCATGGTGTCCGCTCTCTAATTGAAGTAGTTTTCATCAGATCTTGACTAACTTTGGTCAGAAGTTGTGTCTAGATGATATGTAGGTCAAGTTCAAATATGGGTCATGGTAAAGTTATCAAGTTGTCCAAAGCCTTAAAATGGGTGTATATTGTGACAGTTTGGCACTCAGAAAATAAGTTTGTAGCCATGTTAGTTGACATGTGCTGAAATGCGTGCCTTTATGCTTTCATCATTCAACCAATGGGGATTAAGTGGTATACCTGTCCATGTTTGCATTTATTCAACCTTCCAATTTTCTTTCTGAATAACCCTTTTTGCTGGCACATTGTGAACAATAGTAACCTTATAAATGTTAATGCATCTCGCATTTCAAATCAGTTTTAAGTATGTTTTTGTTCTGTTGTGACTATTGGAAAAACTTATTTCCTCTTTAATATACAAGCATAATAGAAGCAATTAGATGACATGATCAATAAACTTAAGGAATGTAACAGTAAGTATATGCTAATTGCATTCAGTAATTTTTTGATGCAGACAATATGTTTTGTAGTTTACTTTCATGTAGTATGTTTATTTCAGATTTCCCCCAGCAGCGGCCTCCTATATACTACAGCAATTCTCTCAGTATGGCAATATACTACGACATGTTGTAAGTGATGATCGCCTGCTATTAAAGTGTTATGCTATTTACTAGGTGTGAAATTACCCTCTTGATTAAATGTAAAGACGGCAAATGAAATATTTTTGGGTGAAGTTTTGACTGAAGTTTGGAGGGTTTTTTTCTGCACATTTGTTAAATGCCCTGCAAGTGTTTCTTTGTACAATCTTACGTTAAATACTCTTAAAAAAATAAATCTTATTAAGATATAAAATACGTATCAGAATGAGCTTTTGGGTTACATTTGCATCAAAATCATGCAAGGCAGTAGTGTGCAGTCGTCAAAATGAAAAATGTCTAATACTTTCATGAAAAAGCAGACTTCTGCTTTTATATTTTGGCTGTAATTATGAGAAATCAAATAGTTATACCCCCACAAACGAAGTTCAGAGGGGTATATAGGAGTGAACTTGTCTGTCGGTCTGTCGGTCGGTATTAAGGGTCCACTCTCTAATTCAAGTTGTTTTCATCCGATCTTCACCAAACTAGGTCAGATGTTGTATCCTGATGATGTCTAGGTCAAGTTCGAATATGGGTCATGGGGTGCTTGAGGCGTCCGCTCTCTAATTCAAATAGTTTTAATCCGAGCTTCACCAAACTTGGTCAAAAGTTGTATCTAGATCATGTCTAGGCTAAGTTCAAACATGGGTCATGGTAGTCAAAAACTAGGTCACGGGTCACTTAGTGCGTTTTAAACATCGAGCATGGTGTCCGATCTCTAATTCAAGTAGTTTTCATCCGATCTTCACCAAACTGGGTCAGAAGTTGTATCTAGATGATGTCTAGGTCAAGTTTGAAAATGGGTCATGCTTGGTCAAAAACTAGGTCACGGAGTCACTTGGTGTGTTTTAAACATTCAGCATGTTGTCCGCTCTCTTATTCAAGAAGTTTTCATCCAATATCTTAACCAAACTTGGTTTTATCTAGATGATCTCTACGCCAAGTTTGAACATGGGCCATGTCGGGCAAAAAACCAAGTCATCAGGTCATTTAATGCTTTTTTAAACATTCAGCATGGTGTCCGCTCTCTAATTCAAGTTGTTTTCATCTGATCTTCACCAAACTTGGCCAGAAGTTTTATCTAGACGATCTTAAGGCCAAGTTTGAACATGGGCCATGCCAGATGAAAAACTAGGTCAAGGGGTCACTTAGTATATTTACCACATTTAGCTTGGTGTCCGCTCTCTAATTCAAGTAGTTTTCATCCGATCTTCACAATACTTGGTCAGAAGTTGTATCTAGATGATGTGTAGGTCACGTTTGAACATGGGCCATGCCGGGTCAAAAACTAGGTCACGGGGTCACTTATTGCGTTTTAAACATTGAGCATGGTGTCCGCTGTTTTTTGTGAAGACAATATGCAAAATATTCTGTGGCAATGTGGGTGTATTCGTCACATCCTCGCCGCCGATTCGATTTCGATACCAATACGGCCAATTTTTTATTCGATTCACTGCAATCCCGAATGATCCACATTTAAAACCTTTCTTTCCAAATTTGTCGTCTATCCGTTCTTGTCATTTGTAATGCGCCTTGTGATTGGTCAATAACCAATATGGCACCCAATGAATGAATGAATTACATGATCAGCATAACATCAGCCGGTAAAATGGCTTCTTCAACCATGCCGAAAGACGTACAGACAAAATTAAAATCAAAAGTATGGGAACATTTCGGGTTTCGCAAAGGTTCTGATGCAAAGGCAACTTGCAAAACGTGTTTTGTTGACTTAAGTTACCCATATGGATTGTTTACCAAACTGTGTGCATTCTGTTAAAAAGTCAACTGGAAGTTGTTTATATACTTACATGTTTATTTTTTCTGTTAAACGCATGTGATACATTATGCATTTTCTGTTATTAAAGAAAAAACTCGACAGGAAGTTTTGTTCAATGAATGTTTAACTTAAAAAAACAATGTTGCGTTTTAAATTTTATTTAAAAAATTAAACACTTTATATGTACAACGTAATAAGTTAATAACAAATAACAAACATATTAATTCATGCTCTGGACAAACCAAACATGAAATAGTTTGCAAAATAAGCAGCAAATAGTTTAATTTGAATCAAATCGAAAATAATCAATCGGACCATTTGGTATCGAAATCGAATCAAATGATGGGTGAATCGATACAGCTCTAGTCACGTCTGTGACAAAACTCTTGTTTTCAGACTAAACTGTGGTTTTCTTTCATGTTGATTGCCTTAATGTACATGTAGTAGAACATCTGTTAAGACCATTCTACTATTGCAGTTAACACCAGAAGGGAACTGGATGCATATACACTACCAGTCGAAGATACAGGCCAAGAAAGCTTTGAGCAAGAACGGCAAAGTTCTGGGCAACAATATTATGGTTGGGGTGAACAGCTGTATAGATAAAGTGAGGAAACAGAGTTAAAGATATAAGTCATTTATTGGCTTGATAAACACGTTTCTTGTACATTAAAAGCTTTTATCATTTGAACTAAAGTAAAATTATGGGCATTTTGGTCAAAAGAGTTTGTTAAAATGTGGTAACTGACCAATTATCTGCAACTCATCTTGCTCCCAGTTATTTATAAAAAATATATATTATATTCAATATTTTACATGACTTTCCCAGTTCTCTTAGCCGAGCGGAACTGTCTTTTTCTTAGGATCAGAGTTAGTGTTCGTGTGTCTTATGAATAGATATAGTTGCAGGAAAACGAATCGTTTCTGTCGTCAGTTGTCAAACGAAAGTATGGTTGATTTTCAAATGCATTTTTTTTCTCTTTCTGGGATATTGTTTTAGTATGTTGATGCTGCATTAACAAATATAAGTGTATATGAAGTGAAAACACCAAAAATAAACAACAGTTGCGATAGACACCTATAAACATAGCATAAACAGTTAGAGGCGTCTAATGTCACTTTAAGTGCTCTTGAAAAGATGACAACATACCAAATTTTATAAGTAGTTTCCTGTTTCAAAGTTACCAATTGCTATTGTGGTTGATGGTGAAGCTACATGTTAAGTCCATGTAATTGACATGAACTTTTGACCTTTACATACTGCACTGTTAGTTCATGCTTGTGAATGCATATTAATAATTTTTTTCAGAAAGTAATGTTTGGTGACAAGGAAAATATAGGTTTTTCCGGCACTAGCAGCTTGACATCGACACCAGGACTGGGTAATGTGACCTCCCCTGCTCCCTCTGGTCTCAAGAACACTCCAATCCGCTCACTAGCCGCCTCTTACAAGGCAGCACGCAGCGAAAATGAGGTTAACATATTTGTTCTTATATTCCGCCCACTGATTCTTTTAAAAGACAAACTACAAATTATTGTAGTTAACAACTTGTACCCCAACATAGCAATGTCAAAAAGTCAACAGCTCTTCAGAGTAAAAATAATTCCCATTTTCACTACACATTTGTTTACATCTAGCCTTGAAGACAACCACCTACCTCTTCATGTGACCAAGTGGATTAAAATCCTTGACAAGCTTACAACAAAGTGATGGCCTTGCTTATAATTACATTATATTTTTTGATGATTTTGGTGAACATTTAGTGGAGTTTTTAGCCCTCGTAATAAAGGTTTACAAATAATTGGATAATTTTAATAATGGTGCAAATGCAAAAACAATTTGTTTTGAGAAAAATTAGCTATCTATATCAGGGATTTGGTACTTAAAAATGCTCTCAGATGCTTTTTTGTGTACACAAATATTTTATGTTACTTCGTGTAACGATGGTTATTAGTACTAAATAACACTTTTATATTTGTATTTACTGATGTAAATTATGAAACTATTTACAAAACAGTGATTTTATTATACCCCCATTACTGGTACTGGTCTGTCGGTCTGTCTGTCCCGAAAATTTCTTGGTCAGAAGTTGTATCTAGATGATGGCAAGGTCAAGGTTTAATATGGGTCATGCCGGTCAAAAACTAGGTCACAGGGTCACTTAGTGCGTTTTAAACCCAAAGTTTGTCCAGACCATAACTATGTCATTTATCGATAGATTTTAAAATGACTTGGTACATTTGTTCACCATCATGGAACGGTGTGTCGTGTGAAAGAATTACGTTGATATCTCCAAGGTCAAGGTAACACTTGGAGGTCAAAGGTAAAATGCTTGTCCAGGCCATAACTTTGTCGTTGATAGTGAGATTTAAAAATCATTTGGAACATTTGTTCACCATTATTGGACGGTGTGTCCCGTGTAAGAATTACATTGATATCTCCAAGGTCAAGGTCACACTTTGAGTTCAAAGGTCAAAAATGGCCCTAAATTAGCTTGTCCGGGCCATAAATATGTTGTTCATTGTGAGATTTTAAAATCATTTGGCACATTTGTTCACCATCATTGGACAGTGTGTCGCGTGAAAGAATTACGTCGATATCTCCAAGGTCAAGGTCACATTTTGAGTTCAAAGGTAAACAAGGGACAAAATTGTCACAAAACCAGGTTTTCATTGTGAAAAAAAAATCTGATAAAGGGAGAAAACTCAAACTGAACTTTTGAAATGACCAAAAAAAATTAACCCCCTTTGTAAGTTTTTTTTTTTTAAAAATCTATTTTTAGTCGTGGCGACCTTGACATTGGAGATATTGACGTGATTCTTTCGTGGGACACACCGTCCCATGATGGTGAACAAATGTGCCAAATGATTTTAAAATCTCACAATGAATGACATAGTTATGGCCAGGACAAGCTCATTTATGGCCATTTTTGACCTTTGAACTCAAAGTGTGACCTTGACCTTGGAGATATCCACGTAATTATTTCGCGCGACACACCGTCCAATAATGGTGAACAAATGTGCCAAATGATTTTAAAATCTGACGATGAACGACATAGTTATGGCTCGGACAAGCTCATTTATGGCCATTTTTGACCTTTGAACTCAAAGTGTGACCTTGAGCTTGGAGATATCGACGTAATTATTTCGCGCGACACACCGTCCAATGATGGTGAACAAATGTGCCAAATGATTTTAAAATCTGACAATGAACGACATAGTTATGGCCCGGACAAGCTTATTCCGCCAGCCCGCCAGCCAGCCAGCCCGCCTGCATTCGCCAATCTAATAACCAGTTTTTTCCTTCGGAAAACCTGGTTAAAAATTGCCATAAATTAGCTTGTCCGGGCCATAACTATGTCTTACAGGGGTGTCAATTTTCCGGATTATTCCGGAAATCCGGATTTGAGCCGCCCAGGGTTGATTTTGAGGTGAATGTAAATCCAATGAGTTTGTTTAAGGCGGGTGGGGGTAGGGACGTAATTCTTTTAGTGCGCGATCATTTCAGAACGAATATTGTTATAGCATCGTCGGCATTCCGGACATTTGCGCTTGGTACCGATTTTATTTATTGATTTCTGATTGGTAAGCGGCTGGCACTGACATGAGCAGTAACTGGCTAAGTAAAGCACTGCAATATCATATTTTAAAACAATATGTTAATCAAATTATGTATTGACTGCGTATTTGCTAGGTAACTGGTTACTGGTTTTCATTTTCTGCAGTCAAACGATATGCATATTTTATTTCATTTGCAAATGATGTATCGCGACATGTTTTCGGACAGTCGTTTTCGGATACGCTGGTTTGTCGATTTTAATTTAATTTCGAAGTTCTTAATATCATTTGTTTAGAATGACAAATACACCTGCGGTGTTACGGATGGTTTGGTTTATAATATTTCGCATTGTACTCACCAGAAATTGCACCTAGAAAGACTATTAAAAAAAAGAACAATAAGCTAGGGCTCGGGGGGTTGGGCCCTCTTGTCCCTTTATCATACGGGACATACGGCTTAATTTTCCGGATTTCAAATTTGGGACAATTGACACCCCTGGTCTTAATTGTGAGATTTTAAAAAAATTTGGCACAAATGTTCACCATGTTTGGACGGTGTGTCCCGCGAAAGAATTACGTTGATATCTCCAAGGTCAAGGTCACACTTTGAGTTCAAATGTCAAAAATGGCCATAAATGAGTTTGACCGGGCCATAACTATGTCGTTCAATGTGAGATTTTAAAATCATTTGGCACATTTGTTCACCATCATAGGACGATGTGTCGCGCGAAAGAATTACGTCGATATCTCCAAGGTAAAGGCCACACTTTGAGTTCAAAGGTAAAAAAAAGGTCATAAATGAGCTTATCCGGGCCATAACTATGTTGTTCATTGTGAGATTTTCAAATCATTTGGCACATTTGTTCACCATCATTGGACAGTGTGTCGCGCAAAAGAATTACGTTGATATCTCCAAGTTCAATGTCACACTTTGAGTTCAAAGGTCAAAAAAGGCCATAAATGAGCTTGTCCGGGCCATAACTATGTCATTCATTGTGAGATTTTAAAATCATTTGGCACATTTGTGTACCATCATTGAAGGGTGTGTCGCGCGAAAGAATTACATCCATATGTCCAAGGTCAAGGTCACACTGAGTTCAAAGGTCAAAAATGGCCATAAATTAGCTTTTCCAGGCCATAACTATGTCGTTCATTGTTAGATTTAAATATCATTTGTTTAACATCATTGGACGGTGTGTCACAAGAAAGAATTATGTCGATATCTCCAAGGTAAAGGTCACACTTTGAGTTCAAAGGTCAAAAATTGCCATACATGATCTTGTCCGGGCCATAACAATGTCATTCATTGTTAGATTTTAAAATGACTCTGTACATTAATTTTGTTCACAGTCATTGGATGGCGTGTCATGCTTAAGAATTCAAGAGTTTGAAGGTCAAAATGGCCATAAATGATAATAGCATAATAATTTTTTTAAATCGCCATAAATTAGCTTCTCTTGTAAGCTCCACTGGCCAAAGGCAAGCGGGGCTTATGTCATGGTCCTGTGTCCGTCATGCGTGCGTGTGTCCGTCTGTGCGTTAACTTTTCCTTTAAATATCTTCTTCTCCTAAACTACTAGTCCAAATCTGATTAAATTTCTCAGGAATGTTCCTGGGTGAAGCTCTTTCAAATTTGTTCCAATTATGCCCCTGGGGTCAAATTTGACCCTGCCCCGGGGGTCACAAAATTGAAAATTTGCTTATATAAGGCCTATTTTGTGAAAACTTTTTAAATCTTTTCACCCCCATAACCATTGGGCCTAGGGCTATCAAATATGGTATGTAGAGACATCTAATAGTCCTCTACCAAATTTGTTCAAATTATGCCCCTGGGGTCAAATTTGACCCTGCCCCGGGGGTCACAAAATTGAATATATGCTTATATAAGGTCTATTTTGTGTGTTTGTATGTAGTGACATGTAATAGTTCTCTTCTTAGTTTGTTCAAATAATGCCCCTGGGGTCAAATTTGAAACTGCCCAGGGGTCACAAAATTGAATATATGCTTATAAAGTGCTTATTTTGTGAAAACTTTAAAAATCTTTTTGTCCATATCCATTAGGCTTAGGGCTACCAAATTTGGTATATAGTGACATCTTATAGTCCTCTACCAAGTTTGTTTAAATAATGCCCCTGGGGTCAAATTTGACCCTGCCCTGGGGGTTACAAAATTGAACATACGCTTATATGTAGCCTATTTTGTGAAAACTTTAAAAATCTTCTTGTCCATAAACATTGGGTCTAGGGCTACCAAATTTGGTATGTAGTGACATCTTATAGTCCTCTACCAAATTTGTTCAAATTTTATCCCTGGGGTAAAATTTGACCCTGCCCCGGGGGGTCACAAAATTGAACATATGCTTATATAAGGCCTATTTTGTGAAAACTTAAAAAATCTTTCTGTCCATAACCATCCGGCCTAGGGCTATCAAATTTGGTATAAAGTGACATCTAATAGTCCTCTACCAATTTGTTCAAATTTTATCCCTAGGGTCAAATTTGACCCTGCCTCGGGGGTCACAAAATTGAACATATGCGTATATAATGCCTATTTTGTGAAAACTTTAAAAAAAATTCTCGTCCATAACCATTAGGCCTAGGGCTACACAATTTGGTTTGTAGTGACATTGTATAGTCCTCTACTGAGTTTGTTCAAATTATGCCCCAGGGGTCAAATTTGACCATGCCCTGGGGCCACAAAATCAATTATATGCTTATATAGTGCCTATTTTGTGAAAACTTAAAAAATCTTCCTGTTCTTAACCATAATGCATAGGGCTACCAAATTTGGTATGTAGTGACATGTAATAGTTCTCTACCAAGTTTGTTCAAATTATGCCCCTTGGGTCAAATTTGACCCTGCCCGGGGGTCACAAAACTGAACATACGCTTATATGGGGCCTATTTTGTGAAAACTTTAAAAATCTGCTTGTCCATAACCATTGGGCCTAGGGCTAACAAATTTGGTATGTAGTGACATCTAAAAAAACTCTACCAAATTTGTTCAAATAATGCCTCTGGGGTCAACTTTGACCCTGCCCGGGGGGGGTCACAAAAGTGAATAAATGCTTATAAAGCGCCTATTTTGTGAAATCTTTAAAAATCTTCTTGTCGAAAACCATTCGGACTATGGCTACCAAATTTGGTATGCAGTAACATCTTAAAGTCCTCTACCAAGTTTGTTCAAATTATGCCCTTTGGGTAAAATTTGACCCTGACCCGCGGGTCACAAAATTGAACATTATATACGCTTATATCTTGCTCAGGCCGTCAACTGATTCCTATGTTCCTATATTTTCCTATATTTTGGAGAATTGTCCCATATTTTTCAAAACCTATATTCCCTATATTTTCCTATATTGTTTTTACTTTTTTCCTCTATTTTCCTATATTTTTTACTTTTCGTCTATTTTGTTCTGAAAATTTCCTCTTTTATTTTTTAAATACTTAAAGAAGTAATACTGCTGTTAGATATTTTAATTTACAGTGTAAAAAGCTGTCCCTCCTCTTCCAAAGCATCACCATCTTGCAGGAGTGCTGTTGTACACCATTGTGATATCTATATGGACACCTTTGGTGAAGAAAAATACAACCATTTAAAAGGTGAGAACAAATCCTAGCAGATAGTTGTAACAGGTCTTTCCACAGGGATGCTCTTCTGAGGGGATATTTAATGCTCTTCCTGATTATTGAGATGTTTTAATGTCATTTTGCCATGTATACCATAGCATCTTTTTCTTGTTTTTAAGATATGTAACTACCATTGTGTGTCTGATACCCATGAGATTAGATTGTTTTACAATTGATATTAATAACATTGTGCAATTATGTTCAATTAATTATTTTGATGTTCAATTTCAAATATATTTATATGCAGTAGCTGCCAGAAAAAAATTATGTTCTGTATGTGTATTTTATCATATAGGATGTTTTGGTGTTCTTTTCATGTCCTAAAAATGTTTGATTGAAGAGTGTATAGACATTTTAATGTGCATAAAATACAGAATTTGTATTATATACCATGATATGATACTACATGTATGTGATTCATGTTTTCGGTTCCAATAATTTCATTATCAATATAATGCTGCACTCTTATGTTGTAAAACTATGTTTACTAATGTTTTGTTGATTGTTAACTATTTAAAAAAAAATCAGGTGTCTACATTGATGACCACAGTGTGTTGCTGCATCAGCATATCTGCCTTGATGGGAAGATGAGGGACTGTTAAGTAAAACATGAATATAATGATAATTGACGGAAAACAAGTAAGTAAGAAGTTCTCTACATATCTCTAGAACATTACTTTTTACCATAAAATTCCTATATTTTAACCCTAAACAAGCCCAAACCTCCTATATTTTGATGCAAAAATTCCTATATTTTTTCCTATATTTTCACCTTAAGTCAGCTTGCTTATTTTGTGAAAACTTAAAATATTCTTGTCCTTAACTCTAGGACCTAGGGCTACCACATTTTGTATGTAGTGAGATATAGTAGTCCTCTACAAAGTTTGCTCAAATTATGCCCCTGGGGTTAAATTTGACCCAGCCCAGGGGGTCACAAAATTGTACATGTGCTTTAATAGGGCCTATATTTAAGTATTTGCACATGCCGAGAATATTTGTTTCATCAGCCTTTTTTCAGCAGTGGAGCGATACAGGGCCATCATGGCCCTCTTGTTTTGTGAAGACAGCATGCAAAATAGACTGTGTCAATGCAGCATGTGGGGGTATACGTCACGTCTGTGACGAAGCTCTAGTTTGTATTTGACACAAAATTGGCATTCTTAACTAGTATTTGAGTAAGTTAAACATTCTTTCTGCTGCCAAGTGGGGACTGAAATATTCCATGTTATTAATCTAACATATATCAATCATTATAATGAAATGTGCAGCGTGACAAATCAGTGTGGTCATTTTCTGAAACAAATTAACATTCTTGAATGGGGATTTCAGTAATTCTACATATTCGACTCTCAATTGCCATTTATAACAGGTATTTTGATATGTTATTCTGAGCTGGTATCATGTAATTACATATTAAAAGATGATAGAAATCATATTGAACATTGTTTATATGAAATAAATAAATCTCCATAATGGAAAGTGCTAAACACAAAAAATAAGGTAATTAGAATAAATAAATAATTGAGGTTTTGGGAATTCTTAATATTGAAGTGGCCACTTGCACTTGTTAAGATCACATTTCTGCTTTTGAAATAGTTTAAATGTAATTCCCCCAACCAATCATTCTCAATGCTGACTGCCAGAGTTACACAATTCCCATGGACACTGTAAAATCATATTCATGCACAGTTTTTGGAAGAAAATTATCCGAAAAAATACAGACCTCAATTTTCAAATTGTTGAGGAAAAGGTGGACAAACTGATAGAGGGCAGGCTCCTAATTGATCTCTCTCTGATTGGTTTTTCAATATTAAGCTAAGTGTTTGATTGACAGGTGGCGAGGTCTTATTGTCTGATCAAATTAGAATCTGAATAACAAGTATTTTGTATACATGTATTATTAGCCTATACAAAACTGTCAAACCAATACTATGCATGGGAAGTGTTTACAGTTACTGAGCTGATAACAACAATAAATACAAGTTACTGTGTACAGCGCAAAACTTTTTAACGGGCACAAGGTTTTTTATGCGCAAATTGAAAAATAAACAGATATATAGACTGAAACTTCAGCCATTGTACTATTGGACAATCAATTAATCCGTGTTATTGGAAAGCTTTCATTTATTTGAAAGAACACATTTTTTTTAAAGGAGCATGGGTTGCACAGCACTTTATATTTGACAATTTTAGGACTTTTCTCTCAAGAATATGGGGGCCCTGAAAAGAGGGCAATTACATACAATAACGTTTTCAGGTGTCAATGTGTGTCTCAAATGCTCAACAAGCCATGCCAATTATTGCTAAATGAAAGCTTTCTATGATGAAGTTAAAAACACAAACAAGACCCAGTTCATCCTACTCTTACCCACAAATAAGACCTCTTTGTATACCTTACTTAACCTGCTCTCTGTGTTGTCAACAACAGCCCCAATGAAAGCTGACAATTAATCAATACAAACACAAACATAGAAATTTGTGCATTTTTATACAAACATTGTTATTGGTTTGCAACTGTTTGCTATTCTGTTCATTCCTACCGTTACCTGCTATTAGTTATTTTGACAACAGCCATTTCAGCTTGTTTAACAAAAGTGTGTAGAATTCTGGAATAAAAAAGGCGTCAGCTATGATAATTTACAATAACGATATGACATTTTCATAAGTTAGCAGCAAGAATAGCATAGTTCAAATGTATACTATACAATTAGATAAGGTAATGGCATACTGTGTACAATGATTTCAAGTCATATTATATGGTCTTACACTCTGAACATTTTCTTTTGAATATCTCTCTGTATTTACTGTAAGTTAAGACTGACATGATGCCTTTTAATAGGTATACAAACTTGGAAGTGTCATTTTTGTGAATAATTGCTCAAAAAGTGCCATGCATAGAACAGCCATTGATGAAAAAACACTGTCCATGGCAACTGTCTGTATTGGGTAGTCCACCATGAAATCATGTTAGATTGTAAGGCATAATTCTCCCCTTTTGGGAATATATCCTTAATCCACGAAATTCAAAAACTGAAGTGTCAATGGACCTTTAATTAGGAATAAGTGTTATTGTAGAAGTGTTTGATTTATTTATGTTTTGTGTAATAAATGATGAAACTTGAAATACAAATCCAATAAGTTTTAGACTGTCAATTTACACACACTAAGTATTGAAAGCCATACCTGGAGCTTTCGTCCGTGTACTATGGACTTCATCAGCAGAATGAATATCTACTGTTGGGAACGTTAACACGGCTAATTGTCGGGGTGAGCAATGTTTAACGTATGGTCCCAGGTTTGTGAGAGCTGGTAGTGGCCCCTGTCCTTGTTTAGCGCCGGCCTTGGTGCACGGATGTAAATAGCCTCATTGACCCCTCTCCTCGAACCAAGATGGCTCACGGTCCAGAATCCTAACGTTCTCCATTGTGATTTTGTGGCCTGGTTACAATCATGTATATGCCTTGAGACTTCAGATGATGTTGGAACTCAGTCTCCTGTGTTCCATGAATCGTGCTTTTTGATTTTCTTTCAGTTTCACACCAATATAGTCCATTGAACACTGTTCCTTTGGATGGCCATCACATTTGATATGGTACATAGATAAGTCCGCAAATGTCTTTCTTGTCTGGTTTGTCCTTAGGGTGAACTAGCAATTGTCCTTAGAGTTTTATGTGGCTTTAAGGATACGCTGATGTTGTGTTAAGAAAGGCCCTCTTCAACTGTTCAGAGGTACCTTGAACATAATTTTTTAATGGAAGGACAACAATTGCCCTTAGACTTGGCTAGCCCTGGTCCTCTCTTGTCTTTTCCCTTCCTTTCTTCGGTGCCCATTCCGGATAGTGGCACTTCTTCAAGGCCTGGCTGACATGCTGCATTTCATTATTCAGGATTATCATGGAAACCACACAGTCAAACTTTCATCGTTAAAATACAAAATTAACAAATATCATTTAAATAATTTATCCTTAAACAATGTTAACCGGTAGTTTTTTTTAACTACCTTGAATATGTATATTTCCCATTACTCTAAAGTCAAATCAATGATTGGGAATTGTGTGACTTAATTTTGGTTGGGGGCTTGGGGAGATCTTTTTGCCTTAGGGAATATGAATCAAAAACATCAGCCAAAAGCCGTGCATTGTTTACAGCCTGTAGGGAAAAAAGCATTCTCTCAGCAATATAGATCATTCTTAACTTACATACATGTCTCTTTCAGGTTGTTCAAAGCAGTCAAGCTCCCAGGAAAAACACCGGTTTCGTTAGTAAAGCTATGGAATACATGTTTGGATGGTGATGGCAATTGACGTGGAAAGAACTAAAGGACATGTGATATAATCTTGAATAGAATAATCTGTGTATATTAACAATGCATGTCTTTGCCCATTATATTGATTGATTATGTAATTTGTAAATAGATTTCCATCTTTTTGAAACTTGCACGTATGTTGTCTTTTCACACTGTAAAAGCATCCACACAACCTGATCTCATGTTATGTTAAATTTGACCTTTTGGAATTAGCCTATTGAGAAGGTAACAATTCTTG